>NC_135497.1:399751859-399829359 GCF_052857255.1 Amblyomma americanum
AGTCTTGTCCATGATGACACGAGACGGTGACAATGCCGAATGGCCGGACAAGCTCCTTGTGCTATCATATAATATGTGTGATAAGTGCAACTGCTTTCAAGCTACTTTTCGCCTAGGTATTTAATGTCCTAGTCATTTTCAACTGGCTGTTCCCTTTCAAACTGGAGTGGCCTGTATACAGGGTGTCTCAGATATGATGGACCATAATTAAAAAAAAAAAACAAGTGGTCTTCCGACCTGAAGGGAAGTGCATGTTAGAAGCTATGCAAAGTATTTAAAGCCCTTCAAACACTGCCCTCACCAAACCCAATTATACCAACATCACTCCGCCTGCTGAGCAAAATACAATATTACACATCACTGCCCTGTCCTACCTACCTCACTGCCCTGGATCATATGCAATTCAAGCGCTGTGTACCAGCAAACATGAACAAACTTGCTCAACTTTCTGCCCAGTTGCAATTAGCCTCTATACAAGCAAACTACTTATTTCCTGGTTGACCCTGGATCTACTACATGATCAGTAAATAACGTTAATGGAACAAGCTCGTTCTCTCCTCGGTGACAATAGCAAAGTTATCAAGTCAAGTGCTTCCTTTCTCTCTAAACAAAGTGGAGCATAAACATCACAATTTCTGCATCTTGCACAGGAAAAAAAAAGAAACTACGGCAACAACTGAACATAAACCGAACGGAGCTACAAAAATACAAACGGAACATCAAGTGCTTAGCCCGATGTGGGCGGCAACACTTGGTTACGAGGCAGAAGAGTGCTGCCACAGAGGCAGGCCGTGTCGGCTCTCATTTCCCGCACCGAGATTGCAAGCTATCAGCAGCTACACCTGTCTGTCGGCAGTTGCTTCTATGTGATGAAGAAAATAAACAGAACCACACGTCACTCGGTGATCGGTAGGCGCCGACCGAGAACACAGACTAAAGTTGTCTTCGTCGATTTTCAAGCCCAGCGCTCCTTGTAAGTTGATCTGCGCAGGCCCGTAGCATTCACTGCCTTCAATCAGATTTTTCTGCACACTTCAGACATCCGCAAAGTGCCTTGATTTTAGACGACACGCAAAAAATCGGGAACTAGCCGTGGAATCAGCTGTTTTCTTGCACGCCGCCATGTTCACGCGATACCACTGCCAGCGCGCCCTCATGGCAAAAGAAGTTAACCTGCAGCAAATTTCATTGCAAAACTGAGAATGCTTCTAATTTTCCCTCGTGTTGTTGAGATTGCAACACAGTTTACTACCAAAATAAAACATTGCTTGTTTTCTTCATTGCGTTTTTGTTCATTTTCAGACTAACATGTTCACGCTATACCGCTGACAGCACACCTTCGCGGCAAAAAAAGTGACTGAACAGCAAACTTAATTGCAAATATGAAAACACTGGTTCTTTTGCTTGGTGCTGTTGGGTTTGAAATACAGTTACTTAGCAAAATAAAACATTACTCGTTTTTATTCACTGCGTTTTTACTGCAAAACATTAGTCTACGGTCCCTTGTCGTGCGATTAGTGGTTTCGGGGCGGAGCCCACCGCCTCCTTGCTCCGCATTGGCCGATTCGGCGGTCGGCATTTCTCGGTGTCGTCATTTTGACGTCACTGTCTCAATATTGAGACAGTTTTTTGAGACTGATCCGTAATCGCGCCCCAGGCGCGCCATCGCAGACAGCTGGCGATAAGAAATCGCCACTGTGGCCGGGTTAGCCGGGGAATCGAGAACAAGGCCTGCAAAGACGCGCTGTAATGCACCGCACACTCATGAATAGGGGGCAGGTCAAGAGTGTTGCAAAAATACAAAATTTGCCAGGTTTTAATAAAATGACTTACCTCTTTCATAAAACAAGGTGCTAATATATTTTTTCTTTTCTATTGGCAGATTACATTCCAACTTTGTAGTTTTGTCATTTATTTATATGAGTGTTTTGCCCCCCCCCCCCATCCTCTGGTTGTGCTGCAGTCGCGCTAAACCACTTTTCGGCCCAGCCTTCGCCACCACTATAAATCCGCCTTGCCGATGATGCAAGGGCCGCGCCGCACTAGATACGATACATCCTGTTTCTTTCTAAGGAGAAAAAAACAAACATGCGATAGAAATGAAACACGGAACTTAGCAAATCTGTACAGTGTTTCCATCATATGCAAGCTTCTGTGGCGGCCTTCGTTCTCGGGTAGACCTTCTGAATGCAAATTCCTGCTACTGCACGATTGCAGAAGCGCTGACGATGACAGGACAGCTGGCAGTTGTAGACGTAGACCCTGAGTCATTGTTGCGGCAGGACTCTGAAAATGAAGTTTGATCTGCTACTTGGCAGAGGTCGTCATCGGGCTGATGAAGGCTTTGTTGTCGAAAAGTTCTCTTGTAGGCAGCAGATGCCATCGCTTGCGTCGCAGGATGATGCCGACTGCGGCGATTATGCCATACGACCTGGGATATCTTGAAGACTGAATGACGAACACCTTGGTAGCCCATGCCCCCTTTTTGATGCGAACCGTGTCCCCCAGGATTTAGCGGTGCTAGTTTTCGGCTTGAACGGCAGGTTTGAGGACGCCTCAGCACAGTTGTGAATTGGAGACGGCCGGACGTCGGGTAACGTTATCCCGGAGTCTTCCTTGAAGCGCCTCGCCTGGTGATGGCCCGGATTCTGTTGGCGTACATGTGTATGCAAGAAGACCGAGCCAAAAATCTTGATTCATTTCAGTGCTTTTCTTTAAAATCCGCTTAACTACTCGTACGCCCTTTTTGATCCCATCCGTTGGACTGGGTACCAAAGCGTGGCCTTGTGCTAGAGCATTCGCCTCGGGATTCGGAAGTGCTGGATTCGATCCCCAGTGCCGCCGGGTACCACCGGTTTTTAATGTGTACAAGATTTCCCCCGGCCTGGTGTTCGGCTCTTCTGGGTTAGATGCTTGGGAAAAAGGTCTTGACCGCAGTTGTTCTGACGGATCAGCGATAAGTTCCGCCGTCAACAACGTTAAATCGGCCTCGTGCGGTAGAAGCCCATTTGTGGCCCTTTTTTTCTGACGTAGACGCACAGCCGAAAAGCGGGACTTGGGAGTGAGCTCTTCAAGTGTACTCTTCACTTGAGAACTATTCAAGTGTATTCTTCACTTGTTTCCACCTGTTTGCAGCCTGAGCTCTTCGAAACTGGGTTTGCCCCCGAACGGGCACAGCGGGGTTTTGCGGAGCCTCCTCAAGCACACACCCCTGAAGAAGCCGGGGCGCCGGGTCGGGGGTGGCTTGAACTCATTTTAACTGGTGGGCGTCCGGCGTTTGGGTTTCGAACCAAACACCTCCCGCAGCCGAAGCGGAGTGGTGTGGCTGAAGTCGTACGTCCGAGTCTATGCAGCTAAAGCGTGGGTAGAAAATATACGGCTGTTATCTCAACAGACTTCCACTGGTGTGCCTGTATATAGAAAAAAAATCGCCCTTCTTGCTTCAATGACGGTCTTCGCGGAAGTATCCTTGAGAACTTCCACTTCAGGAAAGTCTGACAGTGCGTCCTATATGCACAGGTATGACTGTCCACCATGCTCACATATGTCGATGCCTACACGTTGCTGTGGTGTATTAGGCACCGGACGCAATTTTAACTGCTATTGTGGCTGACTGTAGGCGTATATCCTGCACGCAGAACACGCCTGTAGAATTGCTTCGATGTCAGAGTTGATTCCTGGCCAGAAAACTGCATGCCTCGCCCTTTATTTTAATTTTTTGAGGCCTAGATGGTTTTGGTGAATTATTTTCAACGTTTCTTTCATCATGAAAGCTGAAATTACAACTTTTCATCCTTTTAATAGTGCCCCCTACAAATGAGAAAAGCTCTGCCTCGAACGACTTCCACTGTTCTTTAAGTGGTATTCCGGCCGCCAGGCCCTCAATAACTTGCTTTAAATCTTCATCGCGAGTAGTTTCCATAGGCAACGTATTCAGTGTGTCCTCGGTAACAACTGAACAGATCACACTCACTGCGTGTTCTTCCGTCTCGTCGTTGATTACGTCTTTTTCATGCGAATGTCTCGGCTGTTGCCCGGGACAGCATGCACTGCGAAGAATAGCTTCCTTGACCGGCGTAAACTGCATTTTTTACGTCAATACCGAAGAAGGCCCAGAAAACGCCACTGCAACCTTGGGGGCATGTCTCCAGTGGCTTTTTGCGAGATGGAGATCAAGGGTTGGTGATCAGTCTCAAGGATACTCGAGCAACCGCAGATAAAATAATTGAATTTCTCGCAGCCATACACAACCGCCAACACCTTTTCAATTTTCGAGTAACGCGGTTCGCACTCTGTTATTGCCCGTGAAGCGTATGCTACGAGCTTGCATGTGTCCGTTGCGACACCTGCAGCAATGCGGCGCGATTCTGTTTCCGGATGCGTCACAAGACATATTTGTTGTATCGAAAAATGGTCAGTACGGGCTCACCACTTGCACTTTCGCGCAGCTGTCTCCACTGTTCAGAGATACTAGACGGCCAGTCAAACGCTAGCACTTATCTTGATAAGATTTCGGGCAACCGCCTTCCCTGGGCCAATGAAGACATGAACTTGCTGAAATAATTCACGACGCCCAGCAGCCTCTGTACCGCGAGCTTGTCAGCCGATGATGGAATTTGTGTCATGCATTTTATCAGTGATGGGTTCGGCTGGATCCCTTCCTTGTCGTTTACGTCACCCAGGAACGCAATTTTTTCGACACCAATAGAACACTTGTGCTGGTTAAATGTCAATCCGGAGCCTCTTGCTGCTCGCAATACCGACTGCAGTCGTATGTCATGCTCCTGCCTCGACGACCCCCTTGCTTATAGCACGTCTCGACGTATATTCTGACGCCGGGAAGGCCCTCAAAAATTCATTTAGGGTTTTTTGAGATACCTTCGACAATGATGATAATTACAAACTGTAAGCACATAATTGTGTAGCTCCCGAAGTGCATTGCAAAGGCCAAATCAAAGCCATCTTCAGCGCCAACCTCGGCAGCCCTTTCTGCAGCAGATAGCGAAATGGATCGATTGTTGGCACTTTCGGCATATTTTCCCGAATGCCGAAGAGCTTCGTGGCGTGTGCATACGTTCGTACTTTCGACACGCGTTACGTCCGGGAAAACCACTTTTGTCTATACAAGTGTTCCTTGCGCATCGTATCAATCTGGCTTTCCTCCCGTGTGCTACTTTTCCTGCTCTGCTGCCACTTCAGCTTCTTCAGCAACCTGCTCAGGTCTTCTGCAGCGTCAACGTGGTGTCACGCAGCATACTTTCCAGGACTTTCTGGTCGTATATTCAATCAATATTTTGGTCCCTGATCAATTCCTCCATCTGAGGGCCGAAGTTGCATGCTCATGCCTGGGTTCGTAAGTCTCGTAGGAAACGTTTCGTCTTGGTTTGGTTTTATAGGGTTTAATGTCCCAAAGCGACTCAGGTTATGAGGGACGCTGTAGAGATGGCTCCGGAAATTTCCATTACCTGGGGTTCTTTAACGTGCACTGACATCTTGCAGTACATGGGGTCTCTAGAATTTCGCCTTCGAAATTTGACCGCCGCGGCCGGCATCGAACCCGCGTCTTTTGGATCAGCAAGCCGAGTGCCATAAACTTCGTAGAGAAGGTTCGAAAGAGTCACCAGAGTCCTGAACTCGTGTGCGGAAGACGGAGCGCTCTAGTACTGCCTTCTGCTGCGCTGCACAATATGCATCAACATCTAACGACCGTGGCGTAGTCACTTTTGCTGTCGTCTTGCTGAAGCTCAACGTGTTAAAGATCTCAATAGCTTCCTCGCCTGCAACACTCAGCAGCAGTGCCGTTTTGCACGATCCCATTAGAGGCTTGTGTGTTGGTTCTGGTCCGGCGAGAAAAAATTAGGACGTTTGCTTAAACACTTGCCAGTTCTTGGCTATTTCTCCACCCGAGCTCAGCTGGAGCCGTCAATTGGCCGGTCTTGCAGTGAAATTATCAATTCTCCCGACAAGACGTCGACGCTCGCCCCACTTGTGACGCCATTTATCGTTGGGTTCGGCCGACGAGGCATGACCAGAACCACCAAGCTTGGGGAGCAGAAGAACGACCGTTTATTGAAGAGCCTTCTAAGTTTTACATTGAAGTGGGGAGGGGTAGTTTTCTCTCGCCACCATGCTTCGCTTGTGATGCGGATATCGGGCGCGTCTACCGCGCCGCAGATGCGAGGGCCGCGCCGCAATAGATGGGGTACAGGCTTGGCACGCAGCGGACCGAATATGCGTCTCCGACTACTTCTAAAAATAAAAGGGCTCGTTCGCGTAGTTCAGCGAGATGCCAGTTAAGTGCACTAGCACTTCTGTTTCCCTTCGGCTCCGGTGTTAAGATTCACTGTTCACGGATGGAAGTTGTTCAGATAGCGATAATGAGATAATGCTCATATATGCAGACTTCGTTATTCTCTACTTTACATTCATAGATCCTTGGGAGTCCCCATACCACTCCTGGCGCAATGGTGCAAAGGTTAAATGGTACGCCACTCCTCTGCATTGACTGGGGCTGCCATTTATGAAACCCGTGAGACCCAGGTTGCACTTCCCAGCAACCTCTCCCGACTATGTCATTAATTGAACAGCCACCTTCCGTGGTGGGCAGTTTACCTGCAGCCCACCGGGCTGTGAACAACCTGTCTGGTGCATATATTTATGCACACACACACTTGGGCAAGTTCCCCACAACCCGGTGGCAGGTGCGCATGTTTCCACTAAGCAGGCTTCAGACGCGCAAACAGGCAACGGTGAAGTGCGGAGAATTGGCCACTAAATGTGCTAGCAGACTAAAAATTCAGGGCGGGTTAGCTTGCGGCTAATCGCGAATTATCATGCACTATTCCAGCTAGCCCCTCGTTTTGCATGTTTTATCTTGACTTCCTATGGTTTTGCTTGATTAGAACTTGTCGAATACTTTGGTTAATACATGATCTAAGTTTGAGTGTAATTGCATCATTTTAGATTTGTACAGCAGTAGAGTTCGTCATTCTGTAGAGTCCATAGAATCCTGGGAGTCCCCATACCGCTCCTGGCGCAGTGGTGCAGCAGTTTATCGAAGCGCCACTGCCCCGCGATGGCAGGTGTTGCCAATGGTGGGGCTTGTGAGATTCAAGCTGCTCTTCCCGAGGAACCTTTCGCGTCTAATCATTAATTGAACTGCTACATGCCACGGTGGGCAGCTTGCTCACAATTCGGTGGGCAGGTTGTGATGGCGCCACAAGGGTCACGTGACCTAGGTGGCCCATCTGCCACGCAGGCGGTTGGTGCCCAGCAATCCCAGGTCGCGGTGGGACCACACCGGCAAACAGACAACGAATTTCCGGCGAAGTTGAAGGCCCGTGTGCTGGCGAACTAAAAAAAAGCCCGCTGTAAAACTGGGGATATGCCAGTCTGTCCCACACTGACTTCATTTGCAGTTCAAAAGGAAAGGTACTCCAGCCCCTTTTCCTATTGGCTTTTACTTTTGAACTTTTATAGACTGTATACGGCACATGAAAGGTGCTCCAAACGTATAACACTCTATCTCTGAAGCTGTTCGACAGCTGCCGCAGTCATGGGTTCGACCATGGCACCACTGGTCGCATTTCGATCGAGGAGAAATCCTAGAGGCCTGTGTACTGTGCGATATGAGCGCACATTAGAGAGCCCCAGGTGGTCGAATTTAAATGCAGTCCTCCACTACAGCTTCCCTCAATGTCTTATTTGCTTCTGGAGCTTAAATTTCATAACGAAACAAAAGCAAACTGAGCCGTATGACCGAATCGCCCCTGTAATAAAGGGCAGTATTTATACTTCATATGAGGTTTTTCTCTTAAAATACAGATGAAGGGAGCAAAATTAAGAAAGTGGCCGAATGAGCCCCAGTTTCATACACACTGAAGTAAAAGTTTTGCTCGAAATATGTACCGTTAGCCTGCCTGTCCCCAAGATATATCCGCACCTCACGAAAATCTAATCTAACGAAGTAAAAAAGGCAAAGAAGCGCAAAGGAAGCAGCAATCGCACCCACTCCTGCAGAAACCTTCAGTGGGAGGAAACCGTCACACTGCCGATGAAGCCGTGAGTGAAAAGCGAAAATGTTTGACACGTTGTTGCACGCTGCTTCATATAGGAAAAAATCAGCGTGTCATCTATCGGGTCACAAGGGAAACACGCGAGGACAACTACGGGACTGCGCTGCGCAGCAGGGCAGGCTTGCGCTTTGTGTGTGTGCGATTTCTGTTTTTGTATGCGGCTTTATTTTGCCAGCAGGTAGAACGTATCTTTTTTTTTTGGAGATGCGGTCTAGCACTCAACGTGGTGTTATTGTAGGCCGAGTACACTACGCGTTCTTATTGGCCACGATAAAAGGGTGTTCGTGTGGACAGCGCTTAAAAACTAGCAGCTTCAACAGCTCCGCGGAAGCAGAAGCGCTGAGGAGAGACACTCTACTACCAGAGAACGAGACTGCCGTATGGAGGCACAAGTAATGGCCGGGCGCACAGCCGAGACATTAAGGCATAGAATTTTTTGCTTCAGGATTTGAGCCAAGTGAAGCGGCGATGCGGCGGGGGAAAATATCAAGCTACCGTCATTTTACGCCGCAGCCTGTACTGGGAAGTTCATGCAGTATAGATTGATCGCGCGTGTGCTCTATGCCAGGTGCTCTTGTCGGGGGCCGGTACCTTTACGGTGGCGTTTCAGAAATTTCCCCTATGTCTGTTTTGCTTCTCCGCGCATACAATTGTAAACAAGTTAACTGCTGCGCTGGAATAGTCAATAAATTCTGCCCGCACCTTTCGTTGACTTTCACTGTGTCTTTAAGCTTAACAAAAGATTCAGACGAAGAGCGCAGTTTCGGGACTTCGAATGTATGCTACCGCCGCCGGGAATCCAATCCGCAATCTTTACCTGCACCGCCGGGCGATCACAGCAGTTGTGCCTCTGTGGTGTGTTTGTAGCAGGCGTCCACACTATAATGGTGTGCAATTCTGCCCAAGCTATATGGTTCTGGCGGTAACTAAAAAGGCGCCGAATTTCTTCTCGGCTTTGCCTAACACTAAACAGCCGTGTAGTGTCGCTCATCTCCAGTGGGATGTTTTGTAAAGATTTAAAGCTACTTTAATTATTTTGTTTTTCTATGCAGAGCGTGTGAGGCGGAGTTAGTGGCCGCCCTTGCATCCCTGGAGGAGCACTCGAAGAGGCCTAGAGGATCCAGGGACACTTGGAATCTGTTCATTTCGACTTTTTACTCTACAGAATTCGATAGATGAACCAAATGATTGTGAATTTTTTTTAAATAATTAAATGTTTCGTATGTGTCTATGGGTATTACAATTTTTCGTTAACGTTTTTTCTACAAAGGAAGCAGTGACTTTTTGTGTGTTGTCATGCTGTGTGTAGCATCAGACGTCACCGAAAGTTAACGCGTGGTCAGGCATGTCATTGCCCCGCCGTAAAAATCCTTGACAACTGTTTTTAAAATTCGCACAGAAAGAAACCTACAAAAACCTCTTCACAAACTAAGTATATGCGAGGTACGTAGATGCGCTTAAGAACAGCTCAAAGCGATTAATGTAAAGATGTCACACTGGATCCATGAATTGTAACAAATATTCAAAGTCAAATTATTAGAATATTTTCAAACTGCACTACTTGATACATGTGCGTTAACATCGAAAAAACCAAAAGACGGCATTTTGAAAAAAAAAGTCGTGTTTGCTGCAGCCAATTTTTTCCAATTTCCATAGCAGTTCACCAGCATGCATAGGTTAGAATTACATTTAAAAATGTGGGAAGCTTTTAACGTAGTTAAACCGAGTAGTTGGGCGAAAGCATGCGTTTAGTATGGTTGCTTTGTAGGGTCGTCGGCATGTCTGGCGAAAAAATTTGCGCAATAGTAGGGAAGGATGACTTAATGGGACGTGGGAAGTGCCGGCGACGAAGGCGGATTTGTCCTGGCTCGCTTCTGCTGTTTTTTGTTTTCCTAGCGGTTCCGGTTTCTTCATCATTTGTGAGACCGTTCTACGAGGGGGGGGGGGGGGGGGGGGTTGGTCAACGCTTAGATTAAGACGCAATTCATGTTAAGCGCAGGGTGCGTTTTGCAGATAAATGTCGTGTACCTCTCCAGGTGGCGGGTTGGCAGCTTGGTTTGCCAGCTTGCCACCCCTAAGCCTGCCGTTTGAGTCTCTGAAACAAAAGTGGAATTTAAGCGAATCCTGTAGCTCTCGTCCCAATCGGTGAGGGTGCGATCAAAATGAAAACCCCCAAAATAATTAACAGGAGGTAAGATATTTGACAGCCCGTTATCAGCAGATCTCAGAAATGCGTCCATTTGGCCGTATAGGCATTGTCTGCAAGTCCTCAGAAGTGCAGCAGACTTGAATAGTACAAAATTTCCAGCTCACTGCCGGGTGAAAGCAATCATTCCCGAGCATCTTGCACGTGTCAAGCGTATACTGTACGTGATGCCGACCCAGAATCCTCTCCGCAAGAAACTCTAGACGAATTCAGGATGCGGGAGTTGGGCTGCTTTCAGTCTGTCCCTGCAATAGAGATTTAAACGGCTCGCGTGTTGCTACTGAGTGTGTAATAACTTTTGCTGGCTCTTACTGCCCTGATGAACTAAGAAATTGCCCGATTGTATGCCGTGTGGACTCTGGAACCCCGCCCTCTTCAATGCACTAACTGCTGGCGGTTAGGGCATAGCGTCAAATGATGCAAGTCGGAGACCCGCTGCCGTTTCTGTGGAGGAAGGTCATTCTGCTGATAACTGCTCCTCAGAGCAGTGTCATTGTTGCCCTTGCAGCAACAACCACTCAGCTCATGATGCCGATTGCGCAAAACGCAGTATATTATTGAAGAGAAGCGGTGCTGAAGAGCCGATGCTTACGCTCTTCTTATCAGGAAAAAGATTCATACGCCAGTCGTGTGCGCGCTTCTGTTGGGGACATTGAGTCCAGTTTGACTGGCTCAGTTGTGACCACATTAGAAAACGCCCTTAATAAGGAAGCTGTACGAATGCTAAACACCTTTTCTGAGGCTTTTGCTGAGTTTGTTGCAATTCAATCTGTCACCATCGACATCCGTTCTGGCAGCAATGTCTGCACCTGTTTCACCTTGTGCAGCTAGTGCTAGCCCGCTCAGCAAACATCTCATGATGCTTTGCAGGTCCCACCTAAAATCTTTGTTCATAGCATGTTCATGTCTCACCAACATCTGCACAGCAAATGTCGAAATGTTGTGCCTACGCATAAGCGTCGTGCTTCTTGCCGTTCTCCTGAGATGAAAGCTAAAAAAGGAGGACCCAAACTTCTTCCCCCAGGTTGATATCCTCGAAGGGGCGGTGTCTCTTCTCTTAAACTGGTTAATAATCAAGGCAGGTAGAAGGTGTTACGATGGAATTGCTGCTCCGTGCAGTCTCTCTTCCAGATCTAGAAAAACTTATTTACAAATTAAATCCTGATACTGTACGTTTACAAGAGAACCTGATTAGCACGTTATAACTCATCTTCAATGAGAAACTTTCGAGTTCTCAGGTCATATCGAAATGTTGGCAGAAGAGGTGGATTGGCAACCATGCTATCTAAATAATTATGACATCAGAAATCAATCTCTAAAAAAATTCTCTCTGATTTAGCTTTTACGGATCAAAATTACATTTCCGAATCAAAATGAAAAACCCCCAAACTAATTTAACAGGAACTAAGATCTTTGACAGTCCGCACACCAGCAGATCTCTGAAGTGCGTCCATTTGGCTGTAGAGGCAGTGTCTGCAAATACTCGGACATCGCGTGTGTAGCAGACTTGCTTCAGTACAAAACTTTCAGCTCACTGCCAGTGAAAGCATTCATTCCCAAACAGCTTGCATGTGTCAGCTTGGTGACTGGCGCAAGCAGTGTATTCATCGCAGGAGATTTTAATTCCCGCCATAGTGACTAGAGAAGTCGTACTGATTCCTGCGACCAGCTGGTCTGGACGTGGCTGTCTCAAAAAGCTGTACGCTGCTGCAAATACAGATAACCTTTATGCGAGGGGCTGCTCGCTCAGTCATTGACTTCAATTTATGAGCAGGTAGGCTAGAGGTGACTGATTGGTCGGCAAAGGATTCGGGACCTCTTTTAGGTTGCCTGATTATAACACCCATTATCTAAACTGGTCGGACTCTCGAAGGGGCGGAGTGTCATTGCTGATCACAAATGATGTAGAATGTCAGATCATTGATTCTTACACAGTGCTTTCACCAGACTATGAAATGCTGAGCCTGTGCACTGCAAGACGTATTTTCTGTGTGCTATCGACCACCGAATGGTGATTTGCCTGCGTTTCTGCAGTTCTATGATCAGTTCCTGGCTTATGTGGTTCAAAATCATAACTCTAAACCTCTAATACCTGGTGGAGATTTTAATGTCGACATGAGTGTGAACAGTCCATCATCAAATGCTTTCAATATGATCATATTATCGAATGGTTTTGCTAACTTAATTGACACACCAACCAGGATTACATCTGAAGGCCAGTCCACTCTGGATTTATTTATTACCAATTCCTTGGGGCCGAATGTTAAATCTGGAGTTTTGTCATGTTCCATCAGCGATCATTTGCCAGTATTCTTGTGTGTAGAATAAAGCAGGTAAATAAGAAAAAAATCCCCACCAATAATGTACCAACTAATAACAGACACAACACTGAATTCCTTTCGTGACGCCCTGTTGTCAGTGGAATGGGACACGATCGGTTATCTCACAAATGCCAGTGAAGCGTACGATAAGTTTATGGATATACTGACCCAACTATACCACAAGAGTTTCCCGTCAAGAACACGCAAAAAAAGTAAAAGAACACGCAAACCATGGCTTACACCTGAATTACGGAGTGAAATGAAAACGAGGGACAAGCTATATCAACATTTCCTTCATACGCGATCAGCAGATGATCTTGTCCAATTTAAAAAACATCGTAATAAGCTAACAAAGAAGTTGCGAAATGCACAATCAGCATATTATTCATCTTTGTTGGATATTGAGTGCCGTCAAAACAGTTTGTTACGGTCGAGGTTGAACATCATCCTTAATCGTGGTCACTCGCATAATCCTTCATTGAAATTACAAGTTGACGGAAAAGAATTAGCCGGTGCAGAACTAGCTGATGCTTTTAAGAATTTTTTCACTAGTATCGCTTCTGCTCTCTCTTTATCCTCTCATGCTAGCAAATACGTTTCCACTTATATTAACAACACAGTGTACCTTCAACCCGTAACAGTGGATGAAATCATGTCCGTTATACAAGCCTTAAAGAACTCTAGCAGTTGTGACATCGATGGTCTTCAAGTACGCCCAATCAAACATGTAATTTATATTATTGCTCCCATCCTCACCCACATTTTTAATGTGTTTAGAATCAGCAACTTTCCCAGCGAGAATGCAGTGCGCAAAAGTTACTGTTCTGTACAAAAAAAGGTGATTGTAATGAGCTGGGAAATTACAGGCCGGTATCTATTTTACCGATCTTTTCAAAGTTGTTTGAAAAAGTCTTGTATTTGAGGATAGCAAATTTCATTGAAAAACATAATCTGCTAACACCACACCAGTTCGGTTTCCGTAAAAACCAATCAGTTGAATTAGCGTTGCTAGAGCAGAAAGAATATATATTAACGGCGTTTGAAAACAAAGCAATAGTTGTTGGCATTTTTGTGGACTTTTCTAAAGCCTTCGATTTAGTTAACCATAACATTTTGCTGGAAAAATTAAGTATGGAATACGAGGACAGGCACTAGCTCTTCAGAAATCCTACCTATCCAATAGAACTCTAGTTGTGAAAATAGGTGCCTTTACATCGAAAGCTAAAGCTGTTAGTTGTGGAGTGCCACAGGGAAGTATTTTAGGACCTTTACGTTTTAATCTCTATCTGAATGATATCGTCACTATTTACCCTAAAGCAAAATTTATTATTTATGCTGATGACACTAGTATTTTTTTTTGCTGGGAATGATAATAAGCTTCTTGTTGAACAATGTAACAGTGCAATGAAATCCTTAGAGGAATGGTCGAGAGTAAATGCAATGAAGGTAATGGAAAGCAAAACAAAAGCGATTATATTCAGGCCGAAAAACAAGCACATACCTCAGCATCAAGATATAATAATAAACTCACGATGCATCGCTTTAGTCAAGAATTTCAAATGTCTGGGTGTCACCTTTTCCGCAAATATGTCCTGGGATAATGACGTCAAGCATGTTCTAAGCAAAATAAGTCAAATACCTGGTGTAATAGGTCGTTTAAGGTATATCCTTCCCACACGCATCAAATGTTTGCTTTATCATTCACTCTTTCAGTCACACTTGAACTATTGTCAATTAGTATGGGGAAACACAACATCCACTGATATAGAACACATCCACCTGTTACAGAAAAAGTATCTCCGACACACATATAATGCTTCTTATACTGCTTCCACCTCAACTTTTTTTAGCAACTCTGGTGTAATTCCAGCTCACAATCTCTATAGATATCGCTTAAGCCATGTATATAAACAAGAAATCCACAGGAATATCAACAATATACGTAACCTATCCCAATTACAAGACAGAACTCCAAGTTACCTTACAAGACACTTCGAGGATTGGTCAGTACCAATGTCACGTTCAAGTTACGGGAAACAGTGCCTTAAGTACACAATACCAACGCTTTTGAATTATTATAATTCTGTCCGTTTTGACCTCTTCACGGCAACCTACAAGGACCTCCGGCAGATGTATTTGGTTTCTATGTAATGTTATCTAGCCTTGCTGTTGCTTTCGTTTGGATTTGTAGAAGTGTGTTCCGCTGTTGTTTTCTGTGCTTTTTGTTTTCTGTTGTTTTCGTTTACGAGTACTAAGTCTGTATCATATTAAATATGTATGTATATGTTTGCATATCAAGAATATGTTACGTGTTGCCGCCACTATGCCAAAATAAAGGATTGTGGACCCGTCAAGCTGCCCAAGGACAGCTTTTTTTCTACAATCCCCCATCTGTATTTGATGGCAAATAAAGATTTCATTTGATTTCATAGTGATCACTTTTCTATAACTTTGACTATCCGGTTATCTGCGCTTAAAATATTTGTGTAACAAAAATATTTGTCGACCCCAATATTTGTAAAAATTAAATGACCGCTTCAATTCCCTGTATCGTTAGCACAAGTCAGGGTGACAGAGCTCAGCAGACGGTATCACTTTTGCAAAATGCAGTAGACCACTCATTATTCACTATGTCCGCAGCAGCCTAAAATAAACAGCCGTCTCTTTGGTGGACAGAATATTGTTAGAAGGCCTACCTTCGCGCATAAAAGCAGCCTGGAAGAGGCTATCCGGCAATCATAGTCAAGCTAGTTGGTAAAATTAAAAATTCTTCTCTACATATTTCACAGGAACAATTGCAAAACCAAAGGCGTTATATAGCCAAAATTTAAACACATATCTTTGAAATCTTTTTAATCGGAAGGCCCTGTATAGATTTATGAAACGTAACAAGAGTTATTCAGTCCCTCACCTCACTACTTCAATAGCGCTATCGCCACAAAAGACAGAGGAAACCCGGCAGCGTATTTCTCAGGCTTTGGCGTTACGTTTCTAGAGCAGAAAAACGTCCCTTTGTGCACAATCTCACCCTCTTCGAATTATATCGAGGTTGACGCATCAGACTTCCTCTCAGTCCTGGCAATGTTGCATCCTGCAACTCCAGTGCAAGATGGTGTCACGGTTGTATGATTAAAAGTTTAGCCCAGGACTTTACAAGCGACCTCTTAGATATTGTCAATGCTTCCTAGGAAAATGCATGGATTCCAAGCATTTGGATGACAGCGAAAGTTATTTTATTGATGAAAGGTGCGTGGATAATATTTGGCCAATTGCACGAACCTCGGATGTAGTCAAATTAATAAAATGAACTGTGCATAGTCGCTTCACAAAACATGTTCATGATGTTAACGGTCTCAGCTCAGCCCAGATAGGCTTTCATCGCCGTTGCTCTATGTGGTCCGCGCATGTGGATCTAGAGAGTAGATTCAGGCTCTCGGTACGCAGAAGGGAACTTTAAGCTTTGGTGACTCTTGATGTAGCAAAGGGGTATTATAGTGTAAAATATACTATTTTACTTAACACACTTGTCTGTTATACCCTTCAACCTACATTTATGCGTGGATATCTGAATTTCTGAAGGACAGGTACTTATTGCACAGAGAGAACCCTATGTTCTAATACATATAATCAGTCAAGAGGTGCGCCGCAAAGATCGTTGCTATCACCGCTGATTTTTAATATTTTGGTCAGTGACATCCCCATTCGTCCTGATATAAGCGTTTTGTTATGCAGATGACATAGTTTTTTTCGTCTCGGCCAGGGATATCCATTCCCTGTACCTGGTTCTGAAGAGATATTCAGATGCTCTTAGAGTATATAGCTGCACTCTATTTTTCCCTCAATGTTAACAAATGCGGCATATTGGTATTTCCTCCAGACAGGCCTTTGCACATTTCATTAGTCCATCGCTCTCTCCAGATTCCACAAATGGAATCCGTAAAATATCTGGGTGTTACTCATCACCCAGCATTAGATTGGAGCCTTCATATAAAGAACAATGCGTTTAAGGGAGAACGCGCTCTAGGCCGGCTGACAAGAATCGCCAATAAAAAGTTTGGCATGCGCCGCGACATATTATTGTCTCTATACAAAGCCTATGTGAGACCTATACTTGAATTCAGTTACATTCTGTTCTCTGGTAGCGCGAATAAGTCTCTACTCTTAATCTTAGCGAAAAGGCGCACTCTACGTATCTTCTTTGGTCTTCCAAAATCGTTTTCAAACGCCCTACTCTTATATGAAAGCTGGTACCCTTATCTAAATTCCCACTTTCAAATACTCACGACGCGAAGTTTCCTCAGGTCGTCGGAGCCGGTGACTGATGTCAGTACTCCTATTTTTTGTGTCTCAGCTGGTCTTATTTTCTCATCATTGGCCACGGTGTCAAATACCACAAATTACATTAACGCAGAAGTTTGTAACAGAGATTGGTGTAGATATCAGTTCTTTGCAGGGGGTTGTGACATGTCGGCAGCAGTGGAATTCCATTTTGACAATATATTTCCGTCTCATGAGAAACACACGCCCGCAAACATTTTAAACAATCTTCTTTCTGATCACATAGAGGAATACTCTCATCATAGTATGCTTTTTACTGATGCCTCCGTGAGCTGCGAAAAAGCTGCAATTTGCATCTTTTCTCAGGATTTGCCATGGAGCTATTCTGTCCAGATGAAAGGGCATATTCCTGTATTCTTTGCGGAATTTTCGGCTCTTGGAATGGCCCTGCTCAAACGTTTATGCCATGTGTCACACGTTATCATCCTAGCTGATTGTTTGTCAGGTTTATTGTCCCTTGAAGCTTCACAAAACGTTTTTTAGCCGTTTATATCAATTTCTTGTCCCGTGCAGTTTGAACGAGGTCCGTTTTGTCTGGGTTCCTGGCCATGCAGGTATTCATTCAAACGAGATGGCTATTTGCATAGCAAGGTCGGCTCTTGACGGGTCAGTGACACATCCCATCCCAAATTTTAGTCTTCTGGCGATTGCCGGGTTTCAGCGGTTCCAACACGTATCAGCCTAGTTACGCCTTCCCTTACTAAATACCACAGATTATCAGCACATAGCGTATAATTGGAACGTCAATTCGTGTAAATTCAGGCTGTGTTAGGTATCAATGACGCGGTTGCGGTGTAGAATTCCCTAGTTTGAATTCCCAGTGTTATTATATTTCGATGCGAGCGCCAAAAGATCCGCATTGGGTTCAATTTGTGAGATTCTCCATAATTACATACTTGGAACTACTAAGTTGATTTGCTAATCCTTTTAAAATTCTCCTACCTCTTCTTTATTCACCAAAATGCTGTTTGTTATTTTACTTTAAATATTCGTCTGTTTTTTTATATGCTTTACAGAATTCATGCTTGGTGTTAACATTTTGTCTTAATCTCCTATGGAAATTTCCTTGTTTATGCCACTACACCTTAGCCAATTCCCCCATGTGGGTATGTGCCATTCCTTAAGAGGACGAAGAAGTAGAAGAAGAAGCAGCGAAGCGAAGCGGACGTGCTGACGTGTTCTTGCTGGCCGCTGCTGTTTTCTGCATCTTCTGGTGGTTCCGGCTTGTTCATCCTTGGTGAACCCGTACTACGTTGGGGGGTTTTGGCCAAGGCGTAGTTTAAGACGCAGTTCATGTGAAGCTGAGAGCGCGTTTTGCTGAGAGATGTCGTTGACCTCCCCAGGTGGAGCGTCGGCAGCTTGGTTTGCCAGCTTGCCAGCCCAAAGCCTGCCACTTGAGTCCTTCCACAAAAATGGCATTGATGCTATTCTCGTGGCTATAGTCCCCATCGATGAGGGTGCGATCAAAGTGAAAATCCCAAACTAATTCAACAGGAGCTAAGATCATTGACAGCCCATTCATTATATTCAGATCTCTGAAGTGCGTCCATTTGGCCGTCGAGGAATTGTGTGCAAGTCCTCGGACATCGCTTGTGTTGCAGACTTGCTTAAGTGCACAATTTTCAGCTCGCTGCCGGTGAAAGCATTCATTCCCGAACAGCTTGCATGTGTCAAGGGTATCGTAAGAAGTGTCGACCCAGCATCGTCCCCGCAAGAAATTCCACAGGAATTTCAGGATGCAGGCGTTGGGGTCCTTTCAGTCTACCGCTGCAGTATAGAGGTAAACGGCTCGCGCGTTGCTAGAGTCTGTAATAACAACTTTTGCTGGCTCTTCCTGCCCTGCTGATCTAAAAATCTGGCCGATTGTATACCGTGTGGACCCTCTAGAACCCTGCCCTCTTCAATGCACCAACTGTTGGCGGTTCGGGCATAGCGGCAAAGCATGCAAGTCGAAGACCCGCTGCCGTTTATGTGGACAAGGTCATTCTGCTGATAACTGCACCTCAGAGCAGCCTGATTGTTGCCTCTGCAGCAACATTCACTCAGCTGATGATGCCAACTGCGCAAAACGTAGTGAAGAGCGTAGCTTATTGGACATTATCAAAGAGAAATGGTGCTCAAGAGCCGATGCTTACGCTGTTCTTAACAGGAAAGAAGATTCATATGCTAGTTGTGTGCGCGCTTCTGTTGGGGACATTGTGTCCAACATGACTACCTCAATTGTGACCACAGTAGAAAAAGCTCTTAATAATGTGGTTGAGCGAATGCTAAACACTTTCTCTGAGGCGTTGGCTCAGTTTGTTGCAGTTCAGTCTGCGTCACCATCAACACCCGTCCTGGCAGCAACGTCTGCATCTGTTTCAGCTTCTGCAGCTAGTGCTAGCCGCTCTACATCACCTTCTGATGCTCCCCAGGTCCAACCTCACATCTCGTTTCCTAGCAGTGAATGTCGCAGTGACATCTGCACAACAGATGTCGAAATGTCGTGCCCTACGCAGAAGCGCCGTGCTTCCTCATCACCATATAATTCTAGTTCTCCACAGATGAAAGCTAAAAAGGGACCACCCAAACTTCATCCCCATGTTGATATCCTTAAAGAGGCGGTTTCGGCCTCTTCAATTGGTCAATAATCATGGCAGGTCTCAAAGTGTTACAATGGAATTACCGTTCCGTCTTTTCTTCTCTTCCAGATCTAGACATACTTATTCACAAGCATAAGCCTGATATTGTACTTTTACAAGAAACGTGGTTATCACCGTATAAATCATTTTCAATGAGAAACTTTCGAGTTTTCAGGTCAGACCGAAATGTTGGCAGGGGAGGTGGACTGGTAACCATGCTATCTAAAAATTTATGTAATCAGGCATCTAACTATAAGAAAACTCTCCCTGACTGTGAGCTTTTAGCGATCAAAATTTCATTTCCGCATTGTGTTGATATTACAATTGCTAATGTCTATTTTACTTTAGGTGTACACAGGACAGACTGTTTAGACAGCTTGGTGACTGGCACAAACAGTGCAGTCATCGCAGGAGATTTTAATTCTCACCATAGTGACTGGGGAAGTCGCACTGATTCCTGCGGCCAGCTTCTCTGGTCGTGGATGTCTGCAAATGCTGTACGCTGCTGCAATTCTAGAGAAATAACCTTTATGCGAGGGGTTGCTCGCTCAGCCATTGACTTAACATTATCAGCAGGTAGGCTAGATGTGACTGATTGGTCGACAGAGGATTCGGGTACGTCTTGTGATCACTTTCCTATAACTTTCACTATCCGGTTATCTCCTCTTAAAACTAGTTGTTTAACCAATAAATTTGTCAACCACAAAATTTATAAAAATCTGATGTTCGCCTCACTTGCTTCTATAGTTAATACAAGCCGGAATGACAAAGCTCAGCAGACGGTTTCATTTTTGCAAAATGCAATAGACCACTCAATATTCGCTGTGCCCGCAGCAGCCTCTAATAAACAGCCGTCTCCTTGGTGGACAGAAGAATGTGAGAAGGCCTATCGTCGCAGAAAAGCGGCCTGGAAGAGGCTGTCCTGCAACCAGAGTCCGGCTAATTGGTTAAGTTACAAATTCTTCTCTGCAACTTTCAAAAGAACACTTGCAAAAGCCTAGGATGAGTACAACCAAAATTTAAACACATATCTTTCAAATCCTCGTCATCGGAAAGCCCTGTATAGATTCATGGAACGTAACAACAGTTCTGCCGTCCCTCTTCTCACTAGTTCAACGGTGTTATTACCACAAAAGACTCAGGAGAGCCTAGAGTATATTGCTGAGGGATTGGCGTTACGCTTCCAGATGCAGAGAAACGTCCCTTTGTGCACAATTTCACCCTATTCGGATTATACCGAGGTTGAGGCATCAGAGCTCCTCTCAGTCCCGGCAATGTTGCATCCTGCAGCTCCTGGACCAGATGGTGTCACTGTTGGTATGATTAAAATTTTAGCCGAGGAGTTTACAAGCGCCCTCTTAGATATGGTCAATGCTTCTCTGGAAAATGCATGGATTCCAAGCATTTGGAAGACGGCGAAGTTTATTTTATTAATGAAAGATGTAGGAAAAGGATACGTCTTAGATAATATTCGGCCAATTGCGCTGACTTCAAATTTAGTCAAATTAATAGAAAGAATAGTGCACAGTCGCCTCACAAAACATGCTCATGACATCAACGGTCTCAGCTCAGCCCCGATTGGCTTTCGTCGTGGACGCTCTATATGGTCTGCGCATGTGGATCTAGAGAGCAGAATCTGGCTCTCGCTACGCAGAAGAGAAGTTTCAGCTTTGGTCACTCTTGATGTAGCAAAGGCCTATGACAGTGTAGAGCATACTATTTTACTTAACAGACTTGCTCAGTTACATCCTCCAACCTACATTTATGCGTGGATATCTGAATTTCTGAAGGACAGATTCTTTTACTGCGCCGAGGGAGCCCTATGTTCAGATACATATTATCAATCATGAGGTGTGCCGCAAGGATCGGTGCTATCCCCTCTGCTTTTTAATATTTTGGTCAGTGGCATCCCTATTCGTCCTGATGTAACAGTTTTTATGTATGCAGATGACATAGCTTTTTTCGCCTCGGCCAAGGATATCCACTCCCTTTACCACATTCTACAGGGATATTTGGATGCTCTTGGAGTATTGTTGCAGGGTATTAATTTATCCCTGAATGTAGACAAATACGGAGTTTTGGTATTTCCTCCAGACAGGCCTTTGCACATTTCAATAGTCCATCGCTCTATCCAGATTCCACAAGCGGAATCCGTAAAATATCTGGGTGTTACTCATCACCCAGCATTAGATTGGAGCCTTCATATAATGAACAATGCGTTTCAAGGAGAACGCGCTCTATGCCGGCAGACAAGAATCGCCAATAAAAAGTTTGGGATGCGTCGCGACACGTTATTGTTACTATACAAAGCCTACGTAAGACCTATACTTGAATTTGGTTGCATTCTGTTCTCTGGTAGCGCAAGCTACAAGACTCAACCCTTAATCTTACTGGAAAGGCGCGCTCTTCGCCTCTGCCTTGGTCTCCCAAAATCAGTTTCAAACGCCCTGCTTTATCTGGAAGCCCGTATCCCTGATCTAACTTCCCGTTTTCAAATACTCACGGTGCGAACTTTCCTCAGGTCGATGGACCCAGTGATCGATGTCAGTACTCCTATTTTTGTGTCTCAGCCGGCCTTATTCTTTTCTCATCATTGGCCACGGTATCAAATGCCAGAAATTATGTTAAGGCAGAACCTTTTAACACCGATTGGTGTTGATCTCAGTTCTTTGCAGTGGGTTGATGACACGCCGGCAGCAGTGAAATTCTATTTCGACCACATCTTCACATCTCATGCGAAACACATGCCCGCAAACATTTTAAACGGTATTCCATCGGATCACATAGAGGAATACCCCCATCATACGGTGCTTGCTACCGATGCCTCCGTCAACTGCCAAAAAGCTGCAGCTGGCATCTTTTCGCAGGATTTGGCATGGAGCTATTCTGTCCGCAACCCAGATTATATTCCTATATTCTTTGCGGATTTTTTGGCCCTTGGAATGGCCCTTCACAAAATTCCATGCCATGTGTCTCATGTTATTATTCTCGCTGATTGTCAGTGTTAGTCTTCCTTGACACTTCACAAGAAGATTTTTTGCGCCGTATCCAGCGATTTTTTGCCCCATGCACTTTGAAGGTGGTCCGTTTTGTTTGGGTCCCTGGCCATGCAGGTATTCATTCAAATGAGGTGGCTGATTACTTAGCAAGGTCGGCTCTTGACGGGTCAGTGACACATCCCGTCCCGAATTTCAGCCTGCTGGCGATTTCCAGGTTTCAGCGGTTCCTACATATATCAGCCAGGTTACGAGATCCCTTACTAAATACCACTGACTATCAGCACTTAGCATATAATTGGAACGTCTGTTCGTGTAAATCCAGGCTGTGTGATGTAACAATGACGCGGTTGCGGTGCAGAATTCCAAGTTTGAATTTATATCTATGCAGGTGTGGGTTGACACCGACGAACCCATGTGACGCATGTGGGAAAGTTTTGGACCATTTTCTCCTCTACTGCCCAAAGTTCGCACTTCAGAGAAAAATTTACCTGGAGGTCCCTCTCTCCAGGTTAGGGCTCCCTTTATCTTTGCCAGTATTATTATCGTTTGGTGCGAACGCCAAGGGATTTGCATTGGGTTCTATTTGTGGGTTTCTCCACGATTTCATAATTGCAACTGGTAGGTGTATGTGCTAATTCTTTTAAAGCTCTACGAGCTCTTCTTTTTACCAAAATGCTGTCTGTTATTTAACTGTCAATATTGTTGTGTTGTTATTATTCATAAGGCCCTGATACAGTTGTTAATTTGTGATGTCAAAGTAACTTTGTGTGTATGCTGCACAGCCACCACATACCAGAAATCAAGATCAGGTCTGTGACAGCTTTTGACATTGGAGAGGTGAGAACACTTTTGGTTTCTTGGTGCGCTACAGAAAAGTGGAAGAGATTGTATTGGAAAAATGCGTGAAGATGTGTGAGAGTCCTGATTAGAGTTACCAGAGGGTGTGTGAGCACTTGGTAGTTTTTGAAGTGGGACATTGCTGTTAAAATTAGAAACATTTTTAGTAAGGGTGCGTGCATATTTGAAATTTTGAATATGAATCAAATATGTTTGTTATTTGGCTGTTATTCGATTTGAGGAATGGGTGTTGAAAATTTCTGAGTATTTGCCAGTGACCGAATACTGTCGACTAGCGTAAATACAACCATTGCAAAATTTGCATTCATGGGCAAGTTATCCGAAGATGGAGTCAGGAAGACAATGCAAAGATGGATGTTCTCTTCCCCTTCTTCTGCATCATTTATCGCATGGACCAGCCACGTTGAGACGCTGCTAGGCTTGGACCTCATGCAAACTTCCGCAAGTGGACTTTTCCACACACCACACTTGGTGTAAGGAAGGCAGCTGGTCACCTGCTTTAAACAATTGCAGTGCGAAAGCCGATGCTTTTTTTGTTTGATCCGTCCGTAAAGGGTTTCATACTTAACGCTCACACCCATGACACTCATCCTGTTGCCTTCACAACTCTTCTAGCATAAGCTCTGCTGCCATTTTGTTTTGGTCAACTATGATGTGCAGGCAAGCCCACTTGCTGAATTCGCATGGGGCTGCTGAAGGGGGGCCGAGTCGAGGTGACACCAGCAAGGAATGTGATCATTTAAAGATGCCGCCTATTGCATGGTGCACTGTAGCTCATGCACATCTGACGTGTGCAAACGGAAGGCATGACGATGTTAGGAAGGCTCCTGTTACTAGGTGAAAAAAAAAGCCTGACAGCGTAGTTTCGCTTCTTGAGCCACCATTGCCGGCTGGTGGTCATGCCGCACGTTCACCAGCTGTTCAAACCTAGCTGTGCGCCGCTTTCTGACATCGACTGACATTTCGCTTATCATTTCTTTTTCTTTTGGAAGCAGTTTTTGTTGTTCAGACACCAATGTGCATTCCCCTCATTTACGTCTGCATTGTTCTTCCACCATGCCAGAACTGTGCGCTTGTCGTGGGCTAGCTTGTTAGCTGTTTGCGTAATGGAGCCTCCTCAAAAGGCTTCACCGTATGTTCGCATTTACAGCAGTTTTTTCTTTTCCTTGGAGGAGGGTGGATTGGACTATTCGTCTGGTTTCTTGAAGTCTATATTTTTACTACAAATCGTGGTGTTTTAATTGCTAGTCATGTACAAATGATGGATTTCATACCATCACACATTCTGCATGACCACACTGCAGGTTGCATACTGTTTTGCTGTCTAATTAAGCAGTTTTATTTAATTACGGCATCAAAGCCTGTTTTGAAAAAAAATAAGGATGTCTGCTCATTGATCTTTTTCTGAAACTGGTTTTTGTGTTGAACACTTATTTAATATTTGATTCAATTTTGGAAAGCATCTTATCTTTATATCTTTATTTGATTTGTATAAAAAAATTCTTGCACTTTCTCTCGCATTTCAGTGTGGATTATGTGCTTGCACGTTTAAAAATAAGGAAATTTATTCTTGAAGAATTTACGAATCGTTTAGTGTTTTATAGTAAGACTATATTTGTTGAATGCAAAGCTTCACCCAAGAGGGGACAATGTTTTGGCTATATTTAATGGTATACAGTGCAGCTGTATTAAGGAAACTGAAAAGTTACTGCATGCAGTGGCTGTAATAATTGCCGTTTAAATAAAATGATGTTGAAACTAATGAAAAAAAAAACATGGGAGAAGCCTTTTTGGAGTGAGATGTACCAGCTGAACAGTCTGAAACGAAAGAAAGCAAAAACCACTTGCATTTTTTCTTTGCATGCTTGTAAACGGACCTGGACAGGCGTTTAGTGTAATCTCTTGATGGGGTGTTCTTGTGAATGAATTCGTCAAGATCGAGAGTGGAAATAGCTGTTTTTGGAAAGTATTCTTCGATTAAAATTTTGGCCACCCCCTTTGACATGTCGGTATTGAAAAGGCAACAGCTGTGGAAAGTGGAGATGCGGTAACATTGGTAACGGCGGGGAAACAGTCCTGCTGTGTAAATTTCAGCATATGTTTTTCTGCTGTTAAGGACTTGCACCTTGCAGGAAGGGCAAATGTGAGGAACTCACACTTTTGTTTCTCTTGTACTTGCAGGAGTGCTACGTACAGCTCTCAATGTACAATCCAACGCCACACGTGACTCATGTGACACTGCTACCGCTGAAGCAGGCAATAGAAGGGATCACTGCCAAGGTATGTAACAGCATTGCTCTTTGTTACTTGTGATTATCATAGATGTCATATTGTGTGCTAGCATTCAAGGTATTGTGGTAGTCAGTGATGCTATAAGAGATATGCCACATGCCAATCTTTCACATGAGCATCTGCATTGTTGCCTAGATAACCAGGGCTGTTAGTGCAGTGCGGTATCTCTTGTAGCTTGCAGGTTATCTTGGAATTCTGTATTTGTGCACCCCTAATTTACTATTAAAAAAAACACACATTTTACGCTCCCTGCCTGATGTGTCAGACTGCCAGCATGCACATGGGTGCACACAAGGCAGACTGTGAGGCTGCGAAAGGTGTGACTGGTGAGGCCACGCAATACACGCCATTTTCTCAACTCGTTCATGCTGGTGGTCACTTTCTCGGATGGTTTGTGAGAGCAAATTTCCAGTAACCTCCGGTGTGTGCCGGAAGTCGAAACTACTGAACAGCTGTTGATCAGTTTGCTGTCAGTCAGCTGGGCCGCACATGAAGGCACCGTTTTATCGCCTTTTATCTCCATTTGCCACTGAGTGCTGGCTTTGTCATTGTATTGTTGCGTGTTTAGTGCTTTGCGCTGTGCACGCGCTGTCATGCCGTCCCGCAGGGATCTACCTGTCACTAAATCATGTTCAGGAAGATTTCGACATATCATATTGGAAGCAAACCAAAAACTTAAGGTTTTTTTTCCCATTTCAGCCTAGCCTGTGCCCTTAAGTGTGTCCAAATGTGAAAAACCAGACTCCTCCCAAGCCTCCTCGAAATGGAATGAACCAAGCACAGCCGTGCCCAGAATAGCATTCACACACACTTCTTGAACGTGTTCATCCAGCCTTGTTGGAAGCACTACAGCTGCAGGTTGCACAGCACAGCATGCAATTGCAGCGGCAGTGTTTGAGCACAGCGGCACAGTGTTAAGTGTTCTGTTGGCAAGAACAGCACAGGAGAAATAGAAGCCACAGTAGACAGCAACGTTCCATTACCTAAAGCGTGGAAGATCTGAGTAGTATGGTTCGTGAATCAGCTGAGCACATGAGACAGCTAGAGCAAGCGCGCAGAGCCAAACCACATTGAACTACAACTGACCTGGAATGGTCAGTCATGAGGAGGAAGATAGACACAGTACATCATCCATTTCACAAAGAGCAAATTTCCAGGCCAGCCAAAATGAAAGTTACCATAAAACCGGAATTTAGGTCGAACTTTTTTTCAAAATACCATGGCGAAAACTGGACCCCCGTCTTATAACCAGTCATTGGAAAAAACTATGGAAGTCTTGCAACAATGGGCGGCTGAAGTCAACAGCCTCCATCACTATCACCATCAGCAGCAGCGCGGCGGCACCTCTATTTTGCGTTTCCGTCGTTGCAAAGCTATTTCGTTAAAAGGCTGCTTTTTCACATTTTGTTTCAAAATGAGCGGAAGCTGATGGCAGTTCCCCTTCACCTTCAAGAAAAACGCGATTGAGTCCGCGGAAGCTCACAGCAGCCTGGCGGCAAAGTGCAAATTTGGAGTATCCGAAAAGAGCATTCATTACAGCTGGAGGCAGAAGCTGCGTATTACACCTTTTAGCAACCAGAAGAAAACATTTCGTAGGTGGACCGCTGCATATCCAGAATTGGAAGGAAGGGTTGCTCTGCGTGCAAGATCGCTGCCTGTGACTGCCGAATGCATCCGCGTGAATGCGGTAGAGATCGCGTGCCTCTAGACTCACGAAGGCGCAATTCAAGGGCTCGCCATCCTGGGTGCTGCGATTCATGAAGAGGAAGGGCTTTGCTCTAGGGCGCCGTATTTCTGTGTGCCAGAAACTAACACACTGGTCGATGGGCGTGCGATACTGTTAAAAAATTGGCTAGGTGTACATACGAGCAGCATTTAAATGAAAATACTGTCACCATTGCGCAACCTGTTAAGTCGCATTTGTTTCAAGGTAAGGGTGTCTTTCGGTCCTTTTTCCATTGAAAAATTTTTTTTTAATTTTTAGAATTGGTTAGTTAGGGGGTCGACCTATATTCCGGTTTGACCTATAGTCCAGCTTTTACGGTAGCATGGGGTGGGGTAGGAGGAATGTTATAGGTCTACTTATATTTGGAGTTGGCTTCTTTTGGTCGATGTATAGGCAGCAGTACACGGCATACATTGCGTGTTATGACCTTTGTAGAGTTATTTTGGATGCGCATCGCAAACTCTTCGCGTAATGTGTGAACCATCTTTTTGAAGTCTTAATTTGAAGAAAAAAGTGCGCAAATTACGCGGGAAATATGGTGTTCCCCACTTTCTCATTCCTGGTGGTTTGCCTTGCATGCTACAGTTACTTTTCTCATGGCACTATCAGGGCATTTGTGCATTCAAACAAGGCTCAGCTGGGTCCATGTCACAGGAGCACACTCATTTGGTAGACAAGGACACAGTTGATTGGTGTCGAGAGGTTCAGTAATCTCGCACCAAGCTGCCATCAGCACGCTATAATTTCATTAGTGTGGTAATGAGCGGGCAGGTGTCAGGCAGGGATGGTGCCATGACATTGATGGTGGGGGGGGGGTGCGGAGAAGCAGAAGAGGAGGAAGACGGGGATGGCATGATGACTTTGCAGCACTGCTGTCGTAAAAATAAAGTAAAATGCAGTGGTGAGAGCTTCACATATCAGTGAGGGGGCCCAATGTGGGTTGCACTATCTGAAATGTTCATCTCGTCAGGGCATGAAAGAAGTGGTCAGCAAATTTGGAGGGTGGCGGCTGCCACGCCACCCCTCACCTCCCTTTGGTGTTGTCACTGGTGGCAGGTATTCTGCATGGCTGTTGCCACAAGTGATTCTGTTGGCTGAAATGTTTTTGTACTTGGACTGCTTTATTTTTTAAAACAGATTAGTTTTCCAAGTTAGATAACTTGTGAACAACTGTATTTCTCTGATTGCTTCTTGGTACTGCTCTGCGCATACCTGCAATTTGAGCGTGATCAAGAGTGCATGCTGTCACTGGTCAAGTCCTTCAAAATATCAGTGGAGTTTGTACTGCTATCTTAACCCGATACTAGTTGACTTGTTGGCCATTACAGCTTCCTTTGTAGCAGTGCAAGGCTGAATTTTGAGTCGGGATATTCAAGAGCCTTCGAGACACCAGTCATGGGTGTTAACTGCGGTTTCTAAAAGACACTGAAATTTCTTCTGCCTGCCATGATACTACGTCGGATATTCTTGGTGAAGACGAGGTGAACGAAGTGTCTCGGAGGTGCGGGTGCTCCGGGCTTGAGTGCTCTGTGCTGTGCTCTGTGCTGTGCTCTGTGCTGTGCTCTGTGTGGGCCCTGTGCTCTTGACCTGTCTGCTGTGCCTGGGGCGTTCTTGAGTCGTTCCCGTCTCGGACCACGTAACATCTTTGGTGGAACTCTTCTGACCATTCTGGCAGTGACTGCACCGCTGACATGTTCTCGCTCTCTGCTATTACTCACTTTGGCGATGAGCAGCGACGGGATATCGAGCTCCGCTCTATTATTGACCGCCTCAACTCCTCCCCATCTGACCCTTCTCTGCGCCGGTTTGTGCTGCATCATGACACTCTATGCCGCAGAAGCCTGAACCCCGCCGGCCCAGACCTCCTGCTCGTTGTGCCGAAGCACCTGCGCACCAATGTCCTCCACAAGCTCCATGACCTCCCCACTGCTGGACATCTGGGTGTTTCGCGTACTTCCGCTCGCGTGCGTCGTCGCTTCTTTTGGCCCCGCTTCTACCAGTTGTGTACGCTGCTATGTTCGTGCCTGCGATCGGTGCCAGCGCCGTAAACGTCCTGCCACTCTTTCAGTGGGTATGCTCCAACCTGTTGATGTGCCCCCTAAACCTTCCTATCGTGTTGGCTTGGATCTTTTGGGTCCGTTTCCTGAGTCTACCTCCGGAAACAAATGGATTGCCGTTGCCACCGATTATGCCACTCGCTACGCAATCACGCGGGCCCTCCCAACCAGTACTGCTATTGACGTTGCCGACTTTCTCCGGTACGACCTCATCCTCAGTCATGGTGCACCCCGCCAACTTCTCACGGACCACGGCCATTGCTTTCTTTCTCAAGTTGTCGACGACATTCTTCATTCCTGGTCCGCTAAACATAAGCTGACCACCGCCTATCATCCCCAAACCAACGGCCTCACAGAGCGCCTCAACCGCACTCTCACGGATATGCTCGCAATGTACGTTTCCCCGGACCATCGGGACTGGGACATTGCCCGTTCATACGGGACTTTCGCCTACAATTCTTCCCGTCATGACACTGCCGGTTACTCACCGTTTTATCTTTTGTACGGCCGTGAGCCCCAATTACCATTTGACACGCTGCTTCCGACATCTCCTTCACCGCCTTCTGAATATGCACACGACGCAATTGCCCGGGCCGACCACACCCGCCAGCTGGCTAGGTACCGACTATAAGCATCACAGGCCTTACAGCAGGACTACTACGACCGTTGCCATCGCATGGTAACTTTCTCCCCTGGACCCCTCGTCTTGCTTTGGTCGCCATCACGCCGCGTCGGGATTTGCGAAAAACTTCTGTCTCGGTATGTTGGCCCATACCGTGTGCTCCGCCAGGTCACCGCTGTCACCTACGAGATCACCCTGGCCTTCCCGGAGACCACCTCCCGTGCACTTCAGCGTTACGTTGTCCACGTCTCTCGGCTCAAGCCCTACCTCTCGCCATCCCTTGACACGGCCTAATCTACACCGAGACGGTGTTTTTGCGACCGGTGGCCGAGCAACTAATATTCTTTGTGAAGACGAGGTGAACGAAGTGTCATCTGTGCCTTGGGCGTTCTTGCGTCGTTCCCATCTCGGACCACGTAACAATACTGTTGAACACAAATAAGGGGGGGAGGGGGGAAGGCAGGAGAGAGGGGAGGGAGGATAGACTTAGCTATGTGTATGCAACAAGGACGGGCCTTGTATATTTAATCATATTGCAATACTCTGTTGCACTTTTGACAACTTTTCTAATTTACATACGTGACACTCAATGGCCTCACATCCCTTGCACCACAAAAACTTATCCATCAGCATCACTCTGACATGTTGTCGTCACCTGCAGTTGTCAGAAACAAAGGTCACATTTTTTGTGTAACCAAAAAAAAAGCTTGACAGGGCGATCATGAAACCTGATGTGAGAAAGGTGCACATTGTTTATTTCATTGTTTTTACTTCATACACGTCACAGAATTTTTTTTGGAGCGTGAAGATGGGTGGAGGTGGGTTGAGGGCCGTGACGGTTGGGTGGGCAGCCCTCTAGCTAGGTGGATAGGGTGGGGAGCTGGCCGGTGGTTGATGCTTCTGGTGGGCATCTGGCTTTCCCACTGCGCCTTTGAATTCGATTTCGCTATATTTTCGTTCCCCCACTGCATAGGCTTCTAGTGGGCAGAGGCCTTGTGGAGGGTGGGGGTTGGTGGGGGTGGGAAGGTGTTGATGGGTGGATAGGCATCCCCCTAGCTAGGGGTATGCAGTGATAAGTGGCTGGTGGGTGGGGGCTTCACTCATTGAGGCTTCACGTGGATGATGCCAGCATTTTTGCCAAGTGCCACTGTTACTGCTATCACAGTAAAAAAGAAGGTTTAGCTTGCTTGAGCGTGCCTTGGTGTCTGACCGTAGTGAACATTTTTTGCAAGAAAAAACACTGTAGACTTGTAGATGACAGTTTTACAGAGACCAGTTGAAAGAAGTCATTTTGCTTCCTGAAAGGGGCAGTGTAAAGATGTGGAGCAACTTGAAATCTGGAAAACAATTGAGAAAAAGAATAATGTATTATACAGGCATGTTTGTTGACTACTGTTGAGGCTTCATGTTACAATATTCGCTAGAGGGAAAAAAATTCAAGATTACTATATTTAGTAGTAGTAGTAAACTGAACTGATGGGATGTTTCCAGCTGCACAATTACATACAAGGATGGCCTGAATTTTTGGCTGCTTAGTGGCAGGAAGTATAGCAGTTGCATGTATAGTAATAAGTTGATGAGACCATCTAGTTAATGAAACTATGTGCTTCTGTCTGCAAGGCGGTGTAATTGTTCAGTTGTTAATGCGATAAGCTGAAAATCCGGCATTGCAGGTGTCATCATTGTTGGCGTTGTGAGTGGAAAATTCGGATTAGGCCACCTGCCCATGGTGGTGGGTGGCAAACTGCTCACCGTGGCAGTTAAGGTAATGATTGGTTGCGATAAGTTGCTCGGGAAGAACAACCTCGGTCTCAAAAGCCCTAGTGTTTGAAACAGCTACCTGATAGGACAGTGGTGCATCGCTTAACCACTGCACTCCCCGCAGTGTATGAATGCAAAGTAAAAGCATAAAATGACCAATTCCGCATATATGGGCATGTAGGGAGAGCCTTGGGGGCAGGTGAAGTGCTTGCACAGAAGGGATCTCTAAGGCATTACACTTTTAACGGTAGGTTAAACATTATGCGATGGTAAAAGAAAGAACAGTGTCTGCCAAGTGATAAGCTGCTGAAGGGACCCATTAACACTATCTTGTTATATCCTCAAGGCAGAGTTCAAGTGTCCCCTCAAGTTTTTTGCTTAGTGGCACTAGATCGTAAGACCACTGCTAATGGCATGCTCTTTTCTGAGACCTGACTTATTACTAGGCCCAGTAGAAGCTGCTGGCTCCAGCTTCCACACAGAAGAGGTCGGTGTCCAAGTTACCCATTGTGCTGCCCTATTGGAACACTTTGGTGTTGGGTTTTATTAACGTCACAGGAGATTGAGGCCAAACTGGCAGAGGCGTGGTGCTGCCTGAAGTGCTCCTGTTTGTACCTTTATGTGAAGCTCATTGGTGAAAAATGCAAGCCAGGGCAGAAACCTGAGAATGCTGTCTATTGGTTTTAGTGCACAAACCTCTTGTTGTGGCTGATGACCTTAATGGGACACAGCCCCTTCAGGTTTCTCAAAAGGCAGTGTTTGTGGAAGGATGGCGCAGTGTGTGGCTTGCTGTGATAGTCGTTTCCATAGTCAGCGGGCTGTGTTTGCTAATTTGAACTGCTGAATAAAAAGTGCAGAAATGAGTACTGGCTTTCTCTGCTGGGAAACAAATGGTTAAGCTGCAAATTACGCTTTGCCAAGGTTGGCTGTTAGTATAATGCCTTATTGTATCCTTTAACAGCTAAACATGCAAATCAAAATGTTGCTTTTTTTCCTGTTTAGCAGCTTCTCACTGAGACATAGAAAGTTGCTAGTATCTCCCCTCTATTGATTGATCACTTTTTTTAAATAAAATATTAAAGGCAGTCAACAGGTCATTGACTGCATCACTGTGGTTCCACTTCTCTTTTTACTTTTTGTTCATTTTATTTGCATGCTAAATTGTGTGTGTGCTCATTTGCGTGTACTCCTATGTTGAAGCTTTACTGCTGCAACCTTTGCCTGCAGGTGCTGCTGCCTATGTGCGAGTTTACACTGCCAGCAAGGGATGACACAGCCGAGTTTGATGATTCCAGTGAGAACATCTTTGTGGATGACCCAAGGCAGGTGTCGTCTGACTGAACTGTTCCAGTCGAGGGCGTTCTGCATAGTCGTGGTGCCTACCAACTGCCAAAACCTGAAAGAGGGGAAAATGTCAGGAAATTCGGGGCTCGAAGAAAAAAAAAATGCAGGGAACAGAAGATATTTTGAGTGCAGTTTTTCTTGGTCAGGGAAATTCAGCTTTGGTCTTATAAGTACAGCAAGGTCGTATCATAATACCTTTGATGAGCACAGGGTATCAGATGCTTTTTGCTTTCTTTATCATAAAAACTGAGTTGACTTTTGTGGCCCCGTTTGCGGAAGGGTGCAGTCACAGTTGTCTTAGCAGAATTGCTACTACTCATCCAGGGCTGAAGAGGCTTCAACCGCATTTTGTTGAGCCCTGCCAGATGATTGCTGTGAGGTTCTTTCAAGCTGATAGACGTGTATCCATGATGAACAGTGAAATTTCAGCTCAGATCAAATCTGAATCATATTTAAAAGCTAAATATTTCCCATAGATTGCTCCGGAAAAAATAATGTAAGGAAGTAGTTATTTTGCTATGTAATGTACCCACTCACATTTCCTTCTCAGTCGCACATTAATTAGCTCAGTGACTTCAGTTAATGTGGACCCAAACTCACTGGTGGCATAATAGATTACTTTGAGACAGTTTGAGGAAAGAGAGCACAGCATTTCACTTACTCATGAGCAGGCTGACCTGAATTGGAGTGCAAACCAAAAGGTCCCCGTGGTGCTGTGCACCTGCAGCTGAGAATAAGTGTAAAAAACTGTACTTTTTTGAGCATATCTTGCATTACGTGTGCATGCACTCAAAGGAGGTACACGCTGCACTCTAGTGCCAATGTTTACCTGTTTGGTTCATGTCCTCGTGTCTGCACAGAGCCACTGGTAGTGTTTGGTTGCTGCTATCTCATTTCAGGTTAGCTTGTCCATGACTGTGCATTTCGCTGGGAATATTATTTTGCTGATCTAGCACTTTCTTTCATATATGGTGCCATCCTAGAGCCAATTAGGGCAAATTCACTAAGTACAAAGTACAGTAAAACCTCGATAATTCGAACTTGGATACTTTGAAATCCTGGATAATCTGGAGAATTTTTGTGTTCCCATAATTTCTAATGTAAATTTGACCTGATAATGGGTTCGCCTTGAAGCCGTGAACCGAGAGGCTACGAGGACCATTACGTGCCTTCCACGCATCACACCGGTTATAGCTTTACAAGAGAATGCGCAGCTCAATATACCATTGATGAGCTGGTGCAGCAGCGCCATGAAGCGCGCATCCTTAAGGCCATTCTATTGAACTCCACGCATGCACTGAGGACTTATGCAACGTCACGCTCCATTCTTCAGTCGCCAACGCCAGGTCTTCCCCCATGGAAGTTTGTGCAGCTCAGCGGCAACAAGCCAACAGATAATCGCCGGCCAACATCTGCTCATTCGGCTTCGTTCTTCACCAGAAATTTGAGGAACAAGATGCTTACCTGCCCGAAGGATCCATTGTTGTCTACGTAGACGCAAGCATACAAGACTGCAAATCAACAACAGCTTATCTACTGTCCGTGCAGACCTGCCCTGAATCAAACCTCTTGGTTTCAGCTTACGGAACCCCCTTCGTCTTTTTGTGCTCAGCTCGTTGCAGTTCAAGAGGCACTCTGCTCTGTGGCCGACTTAACTATGCTCCCTGCGGCCCGCGTTGTCATCCGCACTGACGCCCTTCAAGTTGCCCGGTTGCTACGACGTGTTAGCCGCTGTCCCACGATATGTCAGGACATCCACCGGCTCGCGGCACGCATCTCGCAGCCAGTACGTATTGAGTGGGACCCACGGGATCTGCTGACATATCAAAGCCAGGCAGATTTAGCGACCCGCCTTGCGAATACAAACTCATCACCGCCTAGGCTCCTTCATGTGGACAATTTTACCCTCCTTTAATCAAGAAAGGAACTCCTCCGGCGCCGCACACGTGCTCTCATCCCTCCGTCTGCGGTAACCCTCCTAGGCGGTCTTACCCGTGCAGAGGAGGTTGCGCTTAGGAGGATCCGGATCGGGGTTGCCCTCACACCAGCCATCACTCGGAAGTGGCCTCAGTACCAAGAATTGTTTCCTCGGCCAGGGTGTCCGATATGTAAACACGAGGACATTGAGGCCGACGTTCATCACTTACTGTGGGACTGCCCAGCTCTCAAGCCTACAAAGATCCGGCACCTGATGGTAGCAGGTCTTTCACCAAGCAACCCTGCTTCATACATTGCCTGGATGCAGGGACCGCACCATTGTTCTCTACTGGACTTCATCAAATCAGCTAACCTTTTTCCATTCATTTAATCTTTACTACATCATTCATCACACCTTCACCCATCATTGATGCCCTGGGGCAATAAATTTTGCTTAAAAAAAATGGAAGCAGTGCCGTGCACCAGCCCGGCTAATTCGAAGGTCTGAGGTGCTATGCGAGGATATCCAATCCCAATTTCGCCACAGACCGATGAAGTGACGGCCCCCCGGAGCTGTGAGGTGACTCTGCAGGGCGATGCCAGTTAGCAGTGCCGATGCTCAATGTGCGAACTGCCCCAGCCCCAGTACTCTCAGCACAGAAACCAATCTGGTACAGCTTGTGGACCGCTGAAGCATGCGCCTAAAGCGAAAATGATGTGCTTCACCGCAACGCAGGTGTTGATAAGAAAGTAATGTACCCTCAACGCTTTGTCAAGGCAAGCTGGACTGGAGGCAGTGGTGCGCGCTCGTCGCTCCTCTCCAGCCTGGCCATGGGTCAAGGCCACATCTAGTGGAGGTTGGAGCAGCTGGCATTGAAGCACCTCCCACCCCTAACAGTGTCAGTGTGTGTCCCGCGACACCACCAATTTTGCTATGTGCCCGTGACGAGTTGATTATGCACAATGCCGGCCTGCGCCATTTCTTCGAGTAATAAGCCGCGATTAGAGGGTTAGGTTGACTTTCCTTCAAAAGACGACCAATCTAAGTTCGGGGTCTACCTGTACACAGAGCTAACATATCTGTGGGGTCTGAGGTGATGAGCGTCAGGGTAGTACACACCCCGTGCCGGTGCCCGTTCCTGGCAGGATGCATGGGGCTACTTGTGCCAAAAAAAAGTCATCAATTTGTATGCAAATCAATTCCTCTGAAGAAATTTTAAATGCATGCCGTTTGTCTGGCTCGTTCGCAATGGCAGTTGCTTCCTCGGAAGAGCCGTAGGTAGCGCAGAGGCAAACTTCTGATTCCAGTTATCTCCAAGGCGTGTGGGTCACGCCGGAATTCGAAACTGCAGGACCATTTGCAGTTCAGTTTCCCGCCAGTCAGTCGTGCCGCACCTAAGTGTGGAGGCAAGGTGGAACGCCGCTTTTTCGCTTTTGATCTCCACTGGTTTCGGACTACTTTCCTTGGGAGTTCATTCCTATGCGTTGCGCATTTGTTGCTTCGAGCTCACGTGTGCTGTGATGCCGTCCCGCGGGAAGCTACAAAACAAAATGCGGCGGCGGGATGACGCACATGGGGGTGGGCGGGGAAGGGGGTATATGTCGACTTATATTAGGAGTAAACTTTCTTTTTGGCCAGCAAGGGCTATGAGTTGGACAGTTGACTTTTGTGTGGCAGTATACGGTAATTGCATAGTTCATCCAGTAAATGTAGCGCGTTCCCGCAATGAAATTTTTTGCCTGGGTTAATTTTTTGAAGCGAAAGCTTCACTATGCTAGGTAAAGCAGATTTTGCTGTGCGTTGCCGGTTGACATTTAAGTAAGCCAGAGGTCAAGTGTGGCTATAGGCCTTACCATATCTGGTCCACAATGGTGTCCCACTACTTGACCATTGACCTTTCTATTCGCCAGTAGAGGGCGGTAGAATAGGCCGCAGCATTTATTGGGTGACCAATCTCTCGCGAACAACCATTAATTTAACTGCCAGGGTGTCAGGGTGGGCACGCTGCCTATCCAGTGTGCGGAATTCACTCAACGTTACAGACGCCAAGTTGCGTCTACTTGCCTGATACACCACAGTTTTTGCTCTTTAAAATGGTTCAGCCGTATTTCAGCCGTAGTTAAATGATGGCGAATTTTTTTCTGTGGTCGGTTAATTAAAAAGTCCGGCTACTTCAAATGTTTGTTGCAGTCCAAGTGACTTCCAGTTAACGGGGTTTTACTGTATACCCATACATTGCAAATTGTTACAGGTGCCTGCATTGCTAGGTGTATGTACTATTAGCAACAGATGAAATGCAAACAAGGCAATTGAAAGACGAACAGCAAAATGAGAAGATTTATTTATTTGTTTATAAATACTGCGGTCTTGAAAAACAAGGCCATTGCAGGTGGGTACATAAATTTTTATTACACCAAAAGACAAAAGGAAAAAAAATGCAGCAGACAAGGCGTCACCAGCAGCGAAATTACTACTTCACACTGTATCGTTATCACAACATTGGAATACATACACTATAGTCATCGAGCCAAACATATAACGGGTTATAATCAAGCACTTTGAATAAAATAGCACAAATTATAGCCAAGGGAAGCTCAATACTAACACAAGCTAATTTCGCTTTGAAGGCGCGAAGACTCCTTCAAAAGTATTACTTAACCTGCTTCATGGAATCGCAGCGCTGGCAGACAAAGACACAGAGAGGACACACACACACTTGCACTCACCTCTCCGTGCATCCCCTCTGTGTCCTTGTCTGCCAGCGCTGCGATTCCATGATGTTCGACAACTATCAACTAGCCCAGCAACATACCCTGCATAAGTTCAACCTCCTTGTACTTCGTCTCCAGGAGCTGAGTCTGTGTTGTCATTTTAGTCCTCTTGTTCATGTTTCATATGTTGCTACACAGACATGCCATGGTTGACTGACCTCTGCATAATGTAGCGCTCATGGCTAAGGCTTCTAGTTTCCTGAAATTCCACCAAAAATTCACGGATTTAAGCATTCTTTGAGGAATTATGTGTAGCAGCCACATTCTCCTTCTTGATACTGTTGTTTTTATGGAAGTGACAGTTTGATAAAAAAATGACTAATTTACCTTAGTTGCACAAACCTATTGGAAAGGGGAGTTTGAAAACTCTGGATCTTAAACTGTTCAGGCCAACTGTAGCCGTTGGCACGCTAAAATATGGAGCAGCAGATAAATCTACATTACTCAGGAGGCAACACTTCAGATGCATGCGCCACAATCGAGCGGCGAAGCCTACGCTCCGATACTTAAGCTGTGACCCGATCTGGCATTTCACTGTCGAACATCGACGTTTTTGTGCGCGGCTTGCTGCGGAAGATGGCATCGCTATCTCGTCAAGAACGGCAGCGGACACGCCCATCAGAACGCACACAGCCTGCCGTGCCACCACTACTTCGGTGTTTCGAGCTGCGCAGTCCTGCGCCAGTTTGCTTTTGTTGGCTTTCCCTACTCTTCCAGTGCCTCCTCTTTCTCAGTGACCTGTATCCACAGGCACCTTCTCCCTTGCACTTGCATGCTGCACACTTGGCCGCATTATCATTAGAGAGCTGTTTTCTCCCTGCAGCTCTCAAGCTGGGTGGAAAAGGGTGCTTTAGTTACCCTGAAATACTTGAAAAAATAAATTTATACTATATTCATATCTTGGCTTCGAATGGAACACAAGGTCCATTTTGAAGCATCTCTCCTGTGGAATTTTGCCGTTTCATTGTTCTCAGTTTATGGACTGTAAAATTTTCTGCTGCAGAAAGTTGGGGCCTCACTCAAGATTATGCAACAGAAAATTCTAGCGCCAATGATTTATAATATGCCACTTGTGGGAGTGCCCATTCTTTGTACCCAAGGTCTTGTACAACTTTTCAGGGAAGGAAAGAATTCATGCAGTTGAAAGTAAACGAAAAGCATCGCACATATAGTGGGGCACCATCAAGTGCCGACAGGATGCTATAGTCGGATACAACTTAAGAATCGAGCGGCTTTTCCCCGTCGAAGCAGCACCCCCTCCGAGACAGCGGCATTGACCGATTCTTATGACCCTGCTAGCGTCACAATGCAGGGAGCGGGGCCACAATGGAGAGAGGGGTTTATCCCTGACCACACAGGGAAGGGATTATCCCTTTTCATCTACCACTCTCTGCTTTGTCACACTAGCAGGGTCATGAGAATCTGCCAACACCATTGGCTAGAAGGGGCTCCTTTGACAATGAAAAGCTGCTGCGGTGTTGAGTTGTATCCGACCATAGCACAACCTGGCTGCTCTGACCTCATCCAGGAAGTGGTGCTCCCAAAGAAATTTTCTTGGCAATGAGATTACAGTGTGAAAAATCTGCAGTTCTGTTAGAAGCATGCCCTAAATAATGAATGTTAGAATGACAATTTGCTTTGAGTGGAAATCAATTGCTGCCAGGGACTGCATTGAATTGTAGAAGCGTAGCTTGTTGGGCTAGTTTCTACCTGGGACTGCATTCAGTTGCACAGGGAGAGCCCATATTTTTGTTCTGTAGCTTTGGCATCGTTGCTAACAAAAGTTGTTGCCAAGTATAGGTGAAGTGACTAGGGTCAGGTGTTGAATGTTCACTGGAAGGTTTGGGGAAATGTGCTTCTGTGTGCTTTCTTGTTCTTGCTTTGCTCTTGGGGGGGAAAAAAAGAAAACTTCATGGAGTATTTAATAATGCAATATCTAGGTAACAAGATTCTCTCCAGCTGTGTTTCATTTCTGAAGCACAGTAAGCTTCTAATTATAAATTTTTTGCTTGGGGATTTTTTAAATTTTATTTCCTACAGTTTGTTTGAATAAATAGAAAAAAGCCTGGTAGAGCATTTAGTTTGATGACCTTACCACAGAAAGACTTGTTTAAAAATTTCAGGGTTTGTGCTGTCATACTTTTGAAAATGTGCTTTGAAAATATGAGCGGAATCAACAATCCCATGCTTTGATGGCTGACAGTAGTCTGCAGGTTAACTGTAGTCCACAAGATTTTCCATTCAATTTAATCCAAGTACCAGCTGAAATGATCTATACACTAGTCAGTTTAACTTTTATGCCAATCACTCTATTTAATGCAAGTGCTATCAATTTAATCTGAGCAATAGCTTATCAAGTTAAATTTTTGGTACTTGTACCGAATAAGGTGGTGCCCAGATTAGGTTAAACAGAGAAACCTTTTGTAGGTGTCGGGTGCTCATTTGGTATTGGTAAGCTTACAAATTGTCTGCCCTGACAGCGTGCTTAAAGGCCGGAATATATGGAGCATTTTTTAAGGGGGCAGGTCAATGATTTTCACTGACGGCGAGCGCTTGATGTCCAGTGTCGAGAAAAACACCTTCCGCCGCTGATCTGGACCCGCTAGGTATTTGGCACGCCATGTCCGGCGAGACTGTAAGCAGCGGCTGATGTGGCCAATAGCAGTGCAGAAAGCCCGCATTTTCGATTTGACTGCTCGCGCCAGTTGACATGGCTGATGAGCTGTGCAGTGATTATGAAAATAAATGCTTTATCAAGCATGAGATGTCACTTTTTTGAGAGAACACAATGTAATCTTGGACCGAAATGCCCGTGTTTCCTCCCTAATGCGCAAAGTGTCAAAGAAAACTGTGCCGCTGGTATCCGTGGCTTGGCGAACTTCCCAAGGTACATGACTTCATGCATTCGAGAGCGTAAATTGATATAGATAACTATTCACATGTGCTAAAGTTAGTGCAGTGGTGTTGAAATGAACACTTTCGTGATTTTAATAAAAGGGTCAGTGTTGCTCCTCTCAATGGCATTTGCCACTTGCTGATCATGCTTGCTTTTTTGTGTCGAGGGATACATGGCTGCACGCTGCCACTTCTTCACTGCATGTACCGTATAAATGTGTGTAAGGGCCGCACCCTGTTTTCCCGTAGGAAATATTAAAATAAAAAAGATCCATGTAAGGTCTGCACCCCGAAAATTGGCCCTCGAATCTGGAAAAACAAGTGCGGCCCTTACATGCGTATAGACTGTATCTGCAGCCGGGCGTCATGCTGCCGCAACGTTTTCTGTCGCGAACTTCGTCGAAAAAAATGTCGCATGTATCCCAGCCTTAGTGCAGCAGACATATGTAGTTTGGTAACTAAATAGTCTGCTTTATGCTTACAATTTCTTTTTTTCTTTTCTTGTTGCAGTGTGGTGACATTCCGCAAAGCCAACAGTTTAGGCTTCTACATTCGAGTCATTCCATCTGAGGAGGAGGCTGTAATTGTGAGTCGCGTAGTGCTTCGTTTATTTGAAAATTACTCTTTTTGTCTCAAATCTGAATGCGACAGGTCACTGTGATGGATTTTTTTCTGCAGTTTTTTGGACTTTGGTCTTGAATAAACTGTTACAGTAAAAGCTCGTTAATTCGAATTCCACTGGGCCGCCAGGCCAGTTCGAATTAACCAAAATTCGAACTAATGAAAGTGAGCAAAAATGGACGCGTTTGATGCCCGGAGGGCACGAAAAACATTTATTTAGCAAAACAATCTGTTATCATTTTCTGCTTCTTCTCTGCGCTTCTCATTTCCTTCACCCACGTGATCACAGCGGTCTCAATTTCCAGATACTTGGCTAATCGGAGCCTTTTTCTGTTGCTGGCGAAATCTTCGGCTTCGTAGGCATCCTCGATGGCCTTCCTATTTCGGACGTAGGTCGACAACGTGCTTGGTGGAATCCCGTGCTTTTTCGCAATTTCCACTTTGCTGGCCTTCCGTTCGTCCACCTCGCGTAAGATCACCACTTTCTCCTTCAGCGTCTTGGCGCAGTATTTCCCACGCGAACACATCTCGCGGACACAAGCTCACAGCAAGCGGCATGCAAAACGAGGGCTAAAACACTAAAACGTCGTTCCTCGAAGCAGTTGCGGCAGGAAAGACTGGCTAGTACTTGTTCCAGCACCCTAGCGGCGCCCCGATGGTTGTGCTATCTATCGTTCTGCCGTGAAAGCTTCCAATGATGGTTTTCAACAGCGGCGCTTGGCGGCGCGCAGTTTGAAATATGGGTGGCGGCGCCAATTTTTGAGTGAATTAATGAGCTGTTATGCGCATAGACTATGCACTGCGGAACGGACCACGATGACTATTTCGAATTATCCAAAATTTCGAATTAACGAGTTGTGATCTAACGAGCTTTCACTGTACTTGCTAATTTCTAGCCTCCTTGTGAGTACCATAATGAAATATGGGTGGACGTTTTTAATTTCTGAAATGGGGCCTTGAATCCGATGTGTAACGGTGACTGAACAAGGTTGGCATGTAATTTTGCTCAAATCCTGGCTGCGGTGGCTGCCTAGTGGTGTCGAAATGCATCTGCTGTGTGATGTCAAGAACTGCAGGTGGTCGAAATTACCGTAAAAGCCGGCATATAATGTGGACCCGCATATAATACAATTTAGGAGTAGCAAAATACCAAAAAAGAAGTTTCCATTTGCATGTACTGTGAGTGAGGAAAGCTCACCGGAAGAATTTAGTCAAACCTCATTACAACAAACACGGATATTACGAATTATTGGTAATATTGAACTGTTTGCAAGTATAATGGCACGTGCTGCGCATGGGCTCTGAGGAATAAAGAAGACGTGCGGCGGCTGGAAGTAGAAGAGGAAGTAGAAGAGAAAGTCAAGTATTCTGCCGCCGGCGCACCAGGCTCCTCTCGACCTGCCTTGTAAATATTATTTGTAAATAGAACCTGTAACAGTACCCACGCCGATGCCGCTGGCGTCAGTGTGGAGTTCAGTCGGTGCTGTCGGGCAGAAATGACGCAATATTGGCTGCGAGGTGAGGAGAAACTTGAGCTGCCGAAACGCGGAGTCGCATTCGGGAGTCCAGTGGAAAGGGGTTTCTTTCTGCAGGAGACTTGTAAGCGGGTAGGCTAAATCAGAAAACTTGGGAACGAAACGCCGAAAATATGAGCAAAGTCCTAGGAAACTCCTGAGCTCTTTCACTGATTTGGGTTCTTTGACACTGCTTACAGCTTCAACCTTCTGCGGGTCGGGTCTGAGGCCATCCTTGTCAACGAGATGACCAAGCACAGTAATTTGGCGTTCACCGAAGCGACACTTCTTCGAGTTCAGCACGAGGCCCGCTCTCTCTATGCAGTCTAGGACAATGGCTAAGCGGCTGTTATGTTCGGCGAAGGTCCTACCAAAAATAACAACATCGTCCAGATAACACATGCAAACTTGCCACTTCAGGCCACGTAAAAGCGTATCCATAAATCGTTCAAAAGTGGCAGGAGCGTTGCAAAGGCCGAAAGGCATAACATTAAATTCATACAACCCGTCAGGTGTCACGAATGCTGTCTTCTCTTTGTCTTGCGGGTGCATCGGGATCTGACAGTACCCGGACCGTAGATCCACCGAGGAAAAGTAGGAGGCTGAGTGGAGGCAGTCAATGGCATCATCAACGCGCGGGAGCGGGTAAACATCCTTCTTTGTGACAGTGTTAAGCCGGCGGTAGTCGACACAAAATCGCCAAGTGCCATCTTTCTTTTTGACAAGGATCACTGGAGCAGCCCACGGGCTTGAAGATTCCTGAATGATGCCGCGGTGCAACATGTCACGGACTTGTTCATCGATTATCTGACGTTCGGAAGGCGAGACGCGGTATGGCTTCTGGCGAATCGGCTGTGCAGATCCAGTATTGATCATGTGATGGGTACGGGAAGCTGGAATCGGCGGTGGTTGGTCGCGACCAAAGTCAAACACGTCCGCATGCTTCATAAGAACGGCCACTAGTACCTGGCGGTCGCTAGTGGGTAGGGATTTGTTAACCATGGCTAGGAATTGAGAGTCGCTCAGAGCGCGGCGTCTAGTTGGACGAGACACGTTGTCAGTGATCACGGCAACTGGTATAGAAAAACGTTCTTCAAAGCCAGCAAGTTTTAAACCACATGGCAATACTGCAGGTTCGTTTGAATGATTGACCGTCCAAAGAGTGGCATGGCCCTTGGTCACATGGACGACGCTGCGGGGTACTAGCACACTTTTCTTTGCACAGTTAAGGGAACAAGGTTCCACCACAGCATCGAAGGCATCAGAAATCGTGCTCGAAGACATAACGGGAACGAATATGGCAGACATTGCTGGAACGACGGTATCTTCAGAGACAGAAAACACTTGGGCAACCACTGGCGAGTCTTCTATGAGAGCTGACCGAAGGCCAGGACTTAACGATATGCCACCACTGCGGAAGTCGAGAGTAGCGCCGCACTGGTGCAAAAAGTCAATATCGAGGATGATGTCATGCGTAGAACGAGGGAGCACCGTGAATTCAGTTCGGAACATGTGGCCAGCGATCACTACATTCACAAAACAAATACCAATCGGAACCAATGATTCTCCCCCTACACCCCGGAATATAACAGCACGATCCCAAGCGAACATTATTTTACGACCCAGACGGTTCTTGAAAGTTGAACTCATCACTGACACCGTGGCACCAGTGTCCACTAAGGCCATGACGCAAATACCGTCCACTAAAACTTCAAGGCGGTTCCTTAACATAACAATGGGCAGAGGAATTGGCACTATCGATGATCCGGCGACCGCACCTCCATCGGCCGCACACGCTAGTTTCCCGGGGACGGTGGGGAACGACGTTGGGGGGAAGGCGAGCGGCGAGAGCGGTGCGGAGGTGGAGTCAGACTTCGGTCAGAGGCAGGGGAGTCGTTCCGTGGTGGCGCGTAACTGGATGGGCGCTGAGACGATGTGAAGACACGGTCATGAACAGGCGCATTGAAACTCAGGCGAGGGTTCGACCATTGGCGCTGGGAGCGGGAAAACTGGCCCCGGCGACGGCAGAATCTAGAGATGTGACCGATCATACCACAGCGGTAACAAAGTGGTGGGTCGGGGGGGCACTCGGGATAAAACTCCTCGTAGCCAGTGTCGAAACGACCATCGTACTCCGGCTGCCGCAGGTGGCGTTGCGGATGAGCTGGCGCCCTGGGGCCGGGGCGGGTGATCCGGGGAGCGTCGCTGTAATCAATGCGAGTAGCACTGGTAGGGGCCTGGGCAGACATGTTGTTAACCATGGCCTGGGAGGAGCGGTAGGCGGGAGCCGGCTGCAGAGAACAGCTCCCATACGGGACCTCACTGCGGCGCGCAAGATCTTGATGCCGGGAGAGTTCGTCACGCACGATTTGACGAATGACGTCAGGGAGAGTTGCCGCATTCACAGGCTCGTGGAAATCCACGCTGGCGACGGTGGTGACGTTAGGCAGGCGACCGAACTTGGGAGTAATTCGACGCAGCTTTAGAGCTTCAAAGGTGCGGCAATGCTTGATGATATCCGAGGCCGAGTCTAAATTTTCTTTACTAATAAGAAAGCTGTAGACGTCCTCTGCGATGCCCTTGAGGAGATGACCAACGCGATCTTCGTCGGACATACTGGGATTAACGACGTTGCACAGCTTCAAGACCTCTTCTATGTAAGTCGTGCAGGTCTCGCCAGGCACTTGCGCTCTCTGAAGCAAAGACTGCTCAGCGCATTTTCGTTTGGCAACAGTATCCCCGAAGCAGCTGCGGAGCTCTTCCATGAAGCGGTCCCAACTTGTTATTGATGCCTCATGGTTTTCGAACCAAGTTAGCGCGGTGCCATCGAGAAAGACGACGACATTGGCCAGCTGAAGAGTGGCATCCCAGCCGTTGTATTTGCTCACCCGCTTGTAATTGATGAGCCAATCATCCACGTCTTCGCCAGCCTTCCCGGAAAACGTCCGCGGCTCACCGTAGTGCTGCCAAGCGGGCGTTGCGGCGCCGGTCGGACGTGCGTCGGCTTCCTTGGGCATTTGCACGGGCAACGGTGGCAATCCGGTGATTCGTCGGCTACAGCGGTTGCGAGAGGGATCCGTGGTGATCGATCCAGCACCTCCACCACACTGTTACAGGTTCTATTTACAAATAATATTTACAAGGCAGGTCGAGAGGAGCCTGGTGCGCCGGCGGCAGAATACTTGACTTTCTCTTCTACTTCCTCTTCCACTTCCAGCCGCCGCACGTCTTCTTTATTCCTCAGAGCCCATGCGCAGCACGTGACAATATTAACAAACGCATGCATTTTTTACTCAGTTCATCACGTGCGGTTTGCCATAAAGCAGATATATTGAACTGTTGAGCGCCAAGCTGTGGCCGGTCAGATGGCAGGTGACAGGCTTTGGCTCACTGTACTGGTGACTGGTGGTAGAGTGGCAAGCGTTCGCTCCCGTGGTTCACGCTTTATCTCATTTTGCCAACAGCTCCACGGAAGACATAGCGTCAAGAAAAGGTGGTAGCCGAGCAATCAGCACCCGTTTGCGTCTCCCACGCCTGTCGGTAGTGCCCTGGAACCAGCAAGATGATCGTTTGTAGCTTTCCAGCAGCCATTCTCTGCTCATGTTGACTATCACGGATTGGAGGGGGTGAAAATGGCGATCGCTTTCGTCCTGGTGTCCGATTCTTTACATGATGCTACTGTAATGCGAGGAAGCCACCTTAGGTGACGTTTGATCTACCGCCGCCGCGTGCTGCGGTGCTGTGTGGTGATGCCAACTTAACTAGCACAACTTAACCGCAATCGCTGCAAGCGGTTTCAAAACAGTGGTAAAACTATGAAAAAAGTCTCTCCCAATTGCCATTTTTGGTGAAATTTTCTAATAAGAATTTCGGCACTATTGAGGCATTTTACGATTTTTGTAGTGAGAGCTACACTACGCCGGCTCTTCGAGCCTTCAGCGTGGCGCCCCTTGAGCTCCGTGGCGCCGCCGGTTGGTCACGTGGTGCGGAACAGCACGCGACCGCGCGCCGGCAAAACCGAGCTGCAACAACTGTGCGCATGCGCCATGTCGAGTGGAGAGGGGGAGAGGTGTCGCAGCTGTATAAGTAGGTGGCTCAGCGGAGCCGCTGGGGCAAAGATGGAGAGTGGAGGAGAGGACGAGTTGAGCTCGGCGGCTCTGAAAGAAGCCAGGGCTCGTCGTTGGAACGAAGCCAAGAGGAGGCGGCGAGCCGAGGAGACAGTGGAAAAGCATGCGATATGCCTTGATAAACGGCGTAAGAACGGCGCGGGCCAGAGGGCACGCCTAGCCGCCAATAGTAAAACCACATCCAGGGACGAAGATGAAGAAGGAATGCCCAGCTCCCGCATCACTCCAGGTTTAACCAGAGCTAAACCACAGCCAATTTTTTACCAGTTCACTGTAATGAGGTTTCACTGTATTTGCACTGCATTTCACGCTTGGCTTGATAACTCGATGGTCCCCGCAGGGGGGCGCCTGCAGCTTGCAGGCGTTGGTGAGTGGCGACACCACGGGTTCCCGGGCATCCGCAGGGACATCCCCCCCAGGGGGATGATGGTGAACAGTGCATCACCACGGAGCCGAGCACCCACGCCTAGCCGTGCGTGGCATCGCCGTGTGCGGGGAAAAGGGGATCCTGGTGGTTGAGTTGATGCCGAGCGTTTGGACCTTTAAGGCCCCTCAGCGGAGGCAATGCACCACTTTGGCCCCAGCTTCCTGTAGACGGCACCTCCGGCCTGACCTGACCGGGGGAAATCGGCAGTCGCCTTTTCCTGTCCTCCCCTCCGTCTTTCACTTTCCTATCATCTGTGTTACAACTTTCCTGTCTCCTCCTCTCTTCTCGTTTTTTCTTACATATTTCATAGGCGGCTAGGGTTAACCTTGTGTGGCGAACCACCCTGAGTTTCGTCAGATCTGGTTATAGTTGAGGTGTATAGCTGGCGTGGGCAGGACTTGTTTGCAAGCTCCTGTCCTGCCCCCTAGTTGAGCTCCATGGTGGGTGGCTAGCACTGTGACCGAACTACAAAGATATTTGATGGCTCATTTCTTACTTTCCGCTGATCGTCCTCCAAAAAGATGGCGCACCGAAGTGACTGCGCAATTCTTTGGCAGCAAGACGAACTTCCCACGCTACCACGTAGTACATAGCGAAGACCCTGAAAAAACCACTCGACTTGTGTCACGCTTCCTTGTTTCAAGAACCCTAACTGACGCCATAAGGCAAGGTTACAAAATCAAAAAGTTAGCTAGTGGAGACCTGCTTCTGGAAATTCTGTTACAAGCATCAATACGAGAAACCCTCAGATGTTACATCATTCGGAGAACTTCCTCTAACAATGAATCCACACAGATCACACAACACTGTACGTGGAATAATTTCCGATGATTTCCGAGCACTTGCTTCTGCTCTTGTCTCGCACCACGACCATGCGCAGCCCAGCTTCAGCATATGCATGTGCACGCAGGCATTTGACATGTGCGCCGAGGAATTGTACTTGGGGTTTGGGCTTTAATGATTGATGTAGTCAGGTGTGCAATCTTCCGAGAGTCCCTTATATTCAATAATGTTGAGTGCATTCGATATAGAGCATTTCTTGAAACCGTGACCAATGCGGTCCTCGGGAATGCCGGCCGAAGTGTCCGTGATCCAACTGCACAGCACGGCGGAGAGGCCAATTTAGCTGTCAGGAGACAGTAACTTAGCCTTTCCCTACCTCATGCAGTCCATGCTGCAGCACTTGACACAGTGCCGATGCTTTCAGCAACTACGATTACTACTTTCCTTTTAAAAGCAGCCGAGTACTGCTTTCCCAGTCCCCGCATCGTGCAAGGTGCGATCGTCTGCTTCTGATATAAGTAGGGTTTGTGAAGTTATCATAGTGAGGTGATGATTAAATTAAAATCATTGAAAAAGTTTACTGATACCACCGCTAGAGGGCGCCTTCCTCTTGGCTGGAAGCCTGATGGTGAATAGTAACGTGACCGGAACTCCAAATTTGGGCTGAATAGTGTTTGGCTCCACATATTATACAAGGTGGTAATTTTACACGCTAAATTCTGGGAAAAAAAAAACCTTGTATTTAACGCGGGCTGTTTCGACCCAAAGTCTGACTCGCAGCAGCCTCGAAATCTGCGGCACACCTTTTTTTCTTTTTGAGTACCGGGTATTGTTAAATACATGATACACTAAAAATGTATTTTCTATACTGATACTATTTTCTATACTGATTCTCTGATAAGACCGATATACAAAATGTATGAAAAGATAGAATTAGCTATGTTAGTTAACAAATGAATGAAATAACGGGACAGTGTAGCATCTTAATTTATTGTTCAGTTTTCTGCATTTTCGGTGCATTCTCCTTGTCGTGTATGTTTCTCTTGGGCATATTGCTGTGTAAGAAAGTTTTGGAGGTCCTGTAGGAGCTGTGATCTGCCTCTTCTTTTTTTTCCATGACCCTTTGCCTTGCTATATTTTTTCCATAGGTGGCCTTCCGGCTCAAGCATGATTTCACCAACATGGTGGTGCAACTGCAGGCTGACCATCGGGAACCTCAGGTTGTTTGGATGACACACACTGTGGTAGTCAACCTTGGTGCACGCTCCTACAGACCACCCTCCTAGGAACCCGTCGGCCCATCATTGTGTGCTCCTTTTTTCTCTCTCTCTCTAGGCTTCTTTCTAACTGCACTGAACTGTTACACAGCGTTTGAAATCACGCTGCCTTGGGCTGCCAAAAGGAGCTTCCACAGTTTTGTTGCTCTGTAGGACACTAAGTCTATGATGAATGCTGCAGCACACAGTCCCAGCTCTCAGCAATTGAGAAAGGCTTAGAGCAGTCTTTGGCTAATGGCAAACTTGAAAGGTGTGCTTGCTGCTACAATGCATAGTATTGCAAGTTAAGGTCATGCAGTCTCATGCAACTTACATACAGCTCACAGCCTTCAATTAGCAGGCGTCAGGGGTTTGTTTCATATGTGCTAGCATAAGTCATTGCTGAGCCACCTCGCAAATGTTTGTACTTTGGGGCAGAGAGTGCATTGTTTCCTTTGTTGACATGTGTTCTCACATTGTTTTGCCTGGTTCGGAGTGCATTGTGCCTGTATGTTTGCGGACAAGGGTACCCGGTGGACTATGCTGTTGATCCGACCTTGTTTTGACAGCACACATTCTGTGTGTATATAGGCCTCTGCGGCTGTTACGTGTGTTCTCTTCTTCCTTTTGTTTCTGGTTATAAAGGACTTTTGTTCTGCTTTGCATTAAGTTTATGCTCACCTTTCATAGATTCTAAAGTTTTTTTTCTGTGAAATTGCAATACCAAGGCTGTGAGGCATGTCATATTTGAAGGCTCTGGGTTACCTCCTACCTCCTGGAGTCATTTAGTGTGCTTTAGAATCTCGGTGCACAAACACTTTTCCTTTTCACTTCCACTGAACTGTGGCCACCATGACCTCAGGCTCAGTAGTGGGACACCACTCCTAGCCACCGTGTTCGGCCTAAGCCTATCTTATACCCTTAACCTAGCTGTGCCTCTGCTTTTGCTAGTGATCACCTGAAATTGTAGATCTTGCAGCCTGAAGAATGCAAGGTAGTGCCATTTGTTGCTATAAGTGTAACACTTGTGCCAGGGGTCTCTGTTGTTTACCTTCATATAGTGACGGATGTCACTAGATTGCTGCTGCTGTAAAATTTTGCTTGTTTAGCTCAGCATGACCTTAAATGGTGTCATGCTGAGATTTATTTAATTGATAAAAAAAGGCAAATACCACTCATAAGCATGGTACATTAGAACCTTGCTCTTAAGTTCTTCGGGTGCTGCGTTTTCTCAGCTGCTATGTTTTTGTAAGTCCCGTCCAAGCTCCCATAGAAACCCATGGAATGCAATTTTGTGAATGGCACCACGCAGTAGTGGTTCACCTCATGCCTGTATTTTGACAGCCTATATTTAGTTAGCGTGTGTGGAACCGCGACGGAGCCAAACCAGAATGTAATGGTGCTTGGCTGCCGGTGGCTTTTGGTGTGGGTACACACCGATGCTCAGCTTAGTTACTAGTGGCTTGAATCTTGTTGCGGCTGTTGGTGCTGTTCCATCGCCGCTGCGGCACAGGCGTGAACGACCGAAGGCATATGCCACTTTATCGGATGCAGTTGCACAAGTTGGCTCCCAGGCATGTGTTTGTCATCTGTGATTTTCCTGTCGCATGCGACTTAATAATACGATTTCTGGGTTCCAGCAGACTGGGATTGACTAGGATTGAGCCGAATTGACTGCGAAAATAGTGCAGAAGCGCACATGCATGCCCAAATTTTAGCCGCCTCGTGTGCTCGCCCTTTTTACGGCTGCCAAGCTTCCATCAACTGCTGCTGAGGCAGAAGGGGAGCCATTGCAGGGTGTTTTGGATTATCTGTGCATGCGTATGATCACAAGAAAAACAAAAAATGTCAGGCAACGTCATTTCACGCGTGTTTCCTGGCTACTGCGTTTCCCGGCTGGTATGTTTTTTCTTCCGTGGTGCCCACGAGAAACGTAACAGGCTCCCCAAATGCTACCTGTGCGCAAAATTTTGGGGCAAGCAAACCTGCATTTAAGCTGCAAACTATGTATACCAGTCTCCCTGAGCGATTCGACATTTGGCATATTGGTATATTTCCGTTCGGTTTCCTGGTGTTGTGTGCTGTTCTGATGTGGAAGATGCATAGCCATGTACAATCCGTGCCCAAGGGGTTTGCTTTTAAGTTGTTTAGCAGGGCTCCCTAGAATATCTAGCAGTCCAAAGCTTGGGAGGATTGAGGACACGATGCCATTCTTCTTTTGAGAAGTTACGGTCGCTGAGTATGCTTAATGCGGCATGCAGCAGGCCTCACAAGCAAAAACCCCTTGGGCTGTATACTTTTGACGGGGGGGGGGGTATATTTTTGCAATGCAGCCTTGCTCACTAGGTTGCATGGTTGTAATTCTGAGTGGTGCCGGGGCTCCTGTGTGTTGTAACAGTTGCTTGTATGCTGAAGTTTACTGTAAAAATCGGAATATAGGTCGACCCCCCAAGTAGCATGTTCTAAAAATGAGAAAAATATTTTTTCAATGGAAAAAGTACCGAAAGTCATCCTTACCTTGAAACAAATGTGATTCAACAGGTTGCACAATGGTGACAGTATTTATTTTCATTTAAATGCTGCTCATATATATACAGCTGGCCAATTTTTTAACAGTATGACGTGCCCATCGACCCGCGTGTTTATTAGTACCTTGTCATCACGGCACAGAGTGGTGAAAACAAACAAGGTAAGCGCATGCGCATACACATGCGCTTACTCTCGCTTCTTACACCGCTCCGTGCCATGATCTCTACCGCTTTAACGCGCGGATGCATTTGGCAGTCACAGGCAACGATATAACACGCCGCTCCCGGACGAACTCCGCAACCTTTCCTTCCAATTCTGGAAGGAAATGTTTTCTTCTGGTTGCTAAAAGTTGTAATACGCAGCTTCTGCCTCCAGCTGTAATGAATGCTCTTTTCGGATACTCCAAATTTGCACTTTGCCGCCAGCCTGCTGTGAGCTTTCGCGAACTCAATCGCGTTTTTCTTGAAGGTGAAGGGGAACTGCCATCGGCTTCCGCTCATTTTGAAACAAAATGTGAAAAAGCAGCCTTTTAACGAAATAGCTTTGCAACGACGGAAAGGCAAAATAGAGGTGGCGCCGCGCTGATGGTGATGGTGATGGAGGCTGTTGACTTCAGCCGCCCATTGTTGCAAGACTTCCATAGTTTTTCCAATGACTGGTATATAAGACGGGGGTCCAGTTTTCGCCATGGTATTTTGAAAAAAAGTTCGACCTATATTCCGGTTTTTACGGTAACTTTCATTTTGGCTGGCCTGGAAATTTGCTCTTTGTGAAATGGATGATGTACTGTGTCTATCTTTCTCCTCATGACTGACCATTCCAGGTCAGCTGTAGTTCAATGTGGTTTGGCTCTGCGCGCTTGCTCTAGCTGTCTCATGTGCTCAGCTGATTCACGAACCATATTACTCAGATCTGCCACGCTGTAGGTAATGGAACGTTGCTGTCTACTGTGGCTTCTATTTCTCCTGTGCTGCTCTTGCCAACAGAACACTTAACACTGTGCCGCTGTGCTCAATCACTGCCGCTGCAATTGCATGCTGTGCTGTGCAACCTGCAGCTGTAGTGCCTCCAACAAGGCTGGATGAACGTGTTCAACAAGTGCGTGTGAATGCTATTCTGGGCACGGCTATGCTTGGTTCATTCCATTTCGAGGAGGCTTGGGAGGAGTCTGGTTTTTCACATTTGGACACACTTAAGGGCACAGGCTAGGTTGAAATGGGAAAAAAAAACCTTCAGTTTTTAGTTTGCTTCCAATATGATATGTCGAAATCATCCTGAACATTATTCAGTGACTTGCATGTTGTTCTTCCCTTAAGTAGAGCCAGAACAGCCAAGTTTTTTTGAAACCATGTGGTAAGTGGACATGCCCGATTTCTTCGGAGCTTGCACTCATCACATTTATGCTATAAATTGTGATGCGAAAATCAAAACTGAGAATTTTCTTAAAGGGGACACTACCCTAAAGAGTGAGCTTTTGAACGGCTTGCTCAATTTCGTTGAAATTTGCGGGGCTGGTTTATATAAGTGCTGGGGCCATCTCTGCCAAATTTTATCATTAGGCCGGTGGGTTTTCTTGAACATTGGAGAGCTAAAAATAAAGTGGGGTGATTTTCAATCTTGTGAGTATTTTCCTCATTCCTTGTTTTTCAGTAAACTGTTACTTATGAAAAACGATCTGATAACATTAGTAGTGTAGCAGGCTTTCTGGAGCGAAATTTTTGTGAGGAACACAACTGCGCATTCAGTTTGTCTATTTTGCCATTTTCTTTCATTCTAAAAAATGACAAACTGATGCAAAATGAAAAACCAGTCATTCTCTACATGGTAGCATCCTTTCAAAATATAGGAGAACTAAGCAAACTAATTCCACAGTTGTGTGCGGTGGACATTCCTAAGGCTACATAAAAAATTTGGAAAATTGCCCTCTTTTTTTCAAACTGTAGTTTTCATAGGAAAGCATATATAGTCATCCTTCGCATAAGGTTTGCAATATGTGCTTCATATTTATTCATGTCCCTGCAGGGATATAAACTAGCCCCACAAGTTTCAATGAAATCGGGCAAGCGGTTCAAAAGTACTCTTTAGGGTGGTGTCTCCTCTTAAGGGAGGAAGAGGAGATCTAAGGTGAACTTTTCTTTTTTTTGACTTAGAGCGATGAAATTTGGCAAACTGGCATGAATTAGCATCAAACAGTCGCATATAAGGTTTCACAATATCAAGTATGTTTTGTTTTATCATTGTTTATATGTTGTTCACAAGTTCGTTGCTCATGGAAATCCTTGCATGACAACAAAACGGGCTATGGGCCCGTAAGTGCTTTTAATATCAAGAAGTGGTGTAAATCAAAGCTTTTTTTTTTAAACGACACAGTATGCAGCTTCTCCTTATGCTTAGAATTTATCATGTTCTAATTGCCATGTAATAAAAATATGTGAACCTAAACGGTAAATGTGAGACTGTTTCGATGCAAACCACATTTCAGCAATTGCTACAAAAAAGCGGGATAAAAATCCATGCAACCATTGCTGTGCTATGCTTTTCACGAACTGGCTGCTGCAGTGGCTTAATGGTTATGGCGGTTGGCTGCTGACGCGAAAGACGCGGGTTCGATCCCGGCCGCGGCGGTCGAATTCCAATGGAGGCTAAATTCTAGAGGCCCGTGTACTGTGCGATGTCTGTGCACGTCAAAGAACCCCAGGAGGTCGAAATTTCCGGAGCCCTTCACTACGGCGCCTCTCATAGCCCAAGTTGCTTTGGGACGTTAAACCCCCATAAAGCAAAAAGCTTTCCACGAACATGCTAAGCTCAAAACAAAGTTTTGAGAAAACAAGTCTGAAAGTTCTAAACTAGTACACATGTCTACGTGTAGATGCTGATTAATATATTTATTTGGAGCACTTAGAATCTGTTTTTCGGTAATATATTTTAGTACAATACAGAAGGAATGTTGCAGATGCCTAAAATGCTTTTCGAAAATAAACTTTTTTCGCCATTTTCACAGTCTGATCTCATCTTCGCCCCTTAAGCTCAGCTGATTCCTTGACAGCTGGCAGGCAAAGAAAAACAAGTATTCAGTGGAATGCTGGTGCATTCTGCGCTGTGCTCTCCTTACCTTGTGTGAGGCATGTGATTGGATCACTCCTGTGTTGTTTAGAAATATGTTTTTTACTTTAGAGACTTGGAAAATCTGCGTAAGGCTTTTTGAGTCACATATTTACAGAATGTTTGCTACCAACAGCAATGCCTGTGGTGTGCTGTGTTTGAAAAACCGTGACACTTGGTATGCTCACAAGAGCTAGACGATAATGAACCTTTTGTGCATAAACACTCGCTCAAATAAGGTCTTCATGCTGTGAAGTCTGCTTTTCAGCAACTGCAAAACAAGAAATCCTCAAAAACTGTCTCCACGGGCAAACACGGAATGCTTACAAGCCGTTCAACAACATAATCTGGGAATACGCACCAAGAATGCCTTCTTTCAAGTGCACATCTTTGAATTACCTGCTTAGACGTAGTGCTCACATTCAGCGATTCCAGCATGGCTTGAGTTTACATCCTGTGATATTGTCGATTGCAACCAAAGGCATTTGTGATATCAGCCGGATGCTGTATCGTTATATGGTTGCATGAAGTAGACCGTCTTTGGAAGTAGTTCACTTAGAGAGGGGCAGAACAGACCACAATGGAGGATACAGAACTGACAAGCAAGCAAGTGTCGAACCGACACTGTCACCTATGACACAGCTACTGGCTACTAAATGGAAGATTCAGTGCATGTTGTTTTGCCAAAAAATTGAAGTAATGTTTTTATCTGTGACCTGAATATCTCATAATACTTTTGACCCATTTTAGAAAGGGTAGAAAGCTGGACATTTTCCCAGCTTTATCAGCATATACAGACTGTTCCGCAATTTATCGTGCTCCATAGAATGCCTCTCTCAGCTAGACTGAGAAAACTGTTTGGCCAAAACTCCACAAAATTTCAAGTATTTGGTAAAAAAGTGTCTTCAAACCTCCCTCAAAATGCCACCCAACCCCTCCTTTGCCGAATTTCCACATCCTACAAAAGAAATGGCGCTACCGGTGCAATCTCTGAGAAAGCAGCTTTTTCTGTTAAATCCTGGCCTCAGATGATGCAAATACCTATTTATTCTGACCGATTCAGGCATGTACCCCAAACAAATGTAGCATAATACAGTTCTGCCTACCAAATGCCATTTCTGTGTGAGATTTTTGCTCACAAAATTAACCAGTCCACCTGCAAGAAGCATTATACGGCACACATTTAATTGCGGAACACGCTGTAGATGCAGAGCTGCTGAACTGGAATTGTAGCCATCATTGCAGTAGGTCTTCATCTAGGAGTGTTTTATTCTGTGAAAACGGGAAACAAATTTATAGTTCTAGAAAAAAGTTGCAAGGCTGAGTTTTTCACCCCAAAATCAACATTCTAGTTCAGTTGGAACGAGGGAATAGGAAATAAAATATCCCAAATGAGCCAGTTGGTATAGTTGCTTGAAAAAAAAATGCATGGAAAGCATAGGGCATACCCTGTGCCCTTAATGTAGATTGCAAAAGTCATGGTCATTACGCTAGCTGTTGGAACTGTCTAGTGACAGTTGCTATCCATGACAGTACCGCTGTTGCAGTCGTATCTGCAATGGGACTATCGGCTTTCGCATGTATGTGGCGTGAAGCTAGGCTCCCAGCTAGCAGGGAAGCACCCCCTGCTAATCAGCGTAGGTCTCAACTGTCCGCATACTGATTAGGAATACACAACAACCACATACAGAGGTTGCAGGCTCTGGCTGCTACAGCAGAACCTCGAAATATCCACAAGTTTTAGACCTCCCAGGAACCGCCGAGTGCCGGCATGGACACTAGTGATGCTCAGATGACTCCCTCCATGGAGTCATCTTGAACAGAACACAACACGCACTGGGCAAAGAGGAGAACATGATACAGTCGCGTCCCGCTAATACGACCCCCGTTAATATAAATCACTCTAATTGTGGACAACATTTCTCGAGCCCAAACTATTTTATTGTACTTACGTCTCGTTAATATGAAAACTCTCTGTCCGGACAACAGACAGCGTGAGAATGAATGGAGTCCATTGGGAACCATGTATTTTTGTCCCCGTAATATGGACACCGATGAGAACAAAATCCGAGTGTCTCTGCCAGATGTTCCGCCCCATGCATTTTGTGAGCAGGACACCAGCGAAAGGCAGTGCGAAAGTGCAGGTATCGTAGTAAAGGCCTTGTTTTTGTGCGTGCGTGTGCATGTCAAGTGAGTGAGTGAGTAAACGTTTGTGAAGAGGATGGTGGCTGGAGCGAATGTGGTGGGCCCTCTGTCCAGGGCTCCGGAGGTTTTCGCCAACCTGTCGATGAGAAAGAGTGCTGCCTGGTCGTCGAGGCATACGCTGGTGAACTTCATCTCCCACAGCTCCAGTGCCTCATTGCGCAGCTTTAGGTGGTGGGGATTATGGGGAGATGTCTGTGACACGTGCTAGTGTTCGGGTGTCGCCGCAGCATGGACATTTGTCTTCGTAAATTGTTCTGTGTAGGCGATGTAAATATAGCGGCAAGGTGCCCGGTCAACGTGCCTTACCAATGCCCTCACTGCATGAATGGCTGCGAAAAAAAATTCATTCTGCGTGCTGTGTTGAAAACTACATTCAGCAGCTGCCAGCTGAATGAGTACCGAGATTTTGGGTTGTGAACAGTCGCAGCAGGAGACATTTCATCACACCAAGAGGCATCTCGTGGAGCACTAGGCGCTTCAAACATTCTGTAAAAGCCACTGTTCTATTCAAACCACCCGGCACACCTACCTGACCCACAAACTCATTACCTGGGACGCCCTCTGCATCCCGCGGACTGCCCGCTCAGAAAAATATCTTCGGCAACTGCGATTGGGTGCACTCCCTTCAGATTGACATCCAATAGCGTACGCAGCAGATTGAAACGATCGTAGACACCCTCATTCTAGACAACCGACTCGCACACCTCTGGACGGCCTACACCAGCCTCCTTAAAAAAAGGGAGTAAACATAACAAAACAAAAAAAAAACGCTTAGCCGTGGCGCTACAGCCCTAAATCCAATAACATTCGGAGGAGCTTTGCTGCTCCATTTGGGTATAGGTATGTGACGGAATGGCCAGAAAACTGTGTATCAAATGAGCGTGGCACCTTCTCTGACCTCTCATCGATCCGTCAAGATCAAAATCGCCAATGAGCACCACGTCACCCTGCTCATACACGCACACACTGACAACCCCGGCGCTTTCTTGGATACACTCCGCGACACCTACACTTCGCCCGTCAAACCAACTTCTCTTGGACAGCCGAATCCCGAACTCGACGCCGACATAACGAAGGTGGAGGTCAGGGCAGCCGTGTTGACTATCCGCACCAATTCCGCACTTGGTGCTGACCAGTTCAACACAACGCTTCGTAATCTAGATGATCGATACACCACCCGCATTACGCAGTACTTCAATCAATGCTTGGAGGAAGGCACCCCCCTCCAGTCCTGGCGCCATGTGACGGTAATCTCCAGACCAAAGCCCAACAAACTACTTAAACGCCAAAACACCTTCGCCAGTCTCGCTAACCTCATGTCTCGGAGTTTTTAGAGCAGTGGCATTAGCAAGACTCGCACAGCATAAGGCGGACAATGGCTTACACCCTCACAGCATGACACACCTCACAGCAGCACCATGGTGTTAACTGCGAATAAGGCTCGACTGGGAACTAGACTGTCTAATAAGCTTCGGTAAGCGACTCCTGGATGACTGACTGAAAACTTTATTGCATGCACGGGAACTCCCGGTGTCGTGGGTGGCCCGTTTATCCCGGCAGCCCAGAGACTTGCGCGGCAGCGCGGAGCCTGAGAATCAGTCCTCGTAGCTGGTCGGAGTCCTCCCTGTGCAGAATGGCCTCCCAGTGCTCTAGATTGGGATCAGGATGTCAGTCGTTAGCGGGATTAAAATGGCGTGCCCACAGCACGTGAAAAACCGTAGCTACTTCTCCACTGTGGGCACTCTGGTTTGTAGAGAGAGGGAAGGAAGGAGTGAAAGAACAGAACAACGCTATGTGCAGAACAACTTGTATCAGGTGTTCGTCTCTCATCTTGCACAGCGCGTTTTACTTGAGTCCTGCACTGCATCTGCGCCGAGTGCTCGGTCAGTCCCGGCCTCGGCAGCCGGATTTTGATGCGAAATCTAATCTGATCTCCTCCAGATCGTGTTCCCGACCGAGCTTCTTGAAGGTCGGAAATTACTACTACCCGGCCTGGAGGATGCCAGCGTGGGCGCGTCGGCATTAACAAAATGACAGACAGGGTGAAGCCTGAAATTAGGCTCTAGTGTTTATCTGAAGAAAAACGTCTCAACACATGCGGTAAGTATTGCGGCAATACTCGCCTGGTTAAACCTCGTCTTCGTCGTTGTTGGAGAAGTTCGTTACCGATAACTCCGCCGATCAGAACATTATCCAGCTGGGCCTAGGAGGGTGAGCTCTCGAGGTCGTGTCTCATTGAATCACATGACCCACATTAGCGTGCAAGTGCACATGGTAGAAGGGGCGCACTAGGCTGGTTGTGTGAACACTCGGAAAATTTTTGACAGCTGCTCTGACGAGTGCACTTCTGTGGCTTTAGCACACGCGCAGTTTCACGCTGTGACTACTTGCTCATTACAGTGTTTTATAGGGTACTCGCGTAACACTGTTGCTGGGCTAGTTGGTGCATAGTTCTATGCACAAACGTTAGCGCAAAATAAGACACATTCACAAGAAAGGTGGACAGGACAAGGGTGCCGTAATTAACGCCCATATAGTCAAATAATGGCAACAATAAATATGATATCGCGTTTATCCTCAAAGAAATACCGCTGCATACCTGCAGTATAGTCAGCCCCGCCTTAAAGATGGGACACGATATCTTGGTGGGTTAATTACCATACATGCGGTATTCGTCATTCTCGATGTTACATTCATTGACCACCGAGAGTCCTCATACCCCTGGCGCAGTGGTGCCGCAGTTAAGCAATGCGCCACTAGCCTGCAGGTGCTCCCAGCGGTGGGCCTTGTGCGACCCAGGTTGGTGGGAATTAAGTTTGCTCACTATCCAGTGGGCAGGTTGTGGTGACGCCGCCTGTTCACGTGACATAGGTCACGTGCCAGAGACATGCTCGTGATTTTTCGCTCACAACGGCGACACCAGATTTTCTAGACAACGAGGTCTTTAACGCTCAAGCGTTAATATAGGCGCACACTTCGTATGCATCCCGAAAAAGCTCACTTCTCACATGTAGTTAGTGACGCATTTCGATGACAAGTGCATGCGGGAGGTGTGGCGTTCGATCCCCAGTGCTGCCGGTTACCCACCGGTGACACAATGAGTAGAGTCTGTCCCTGGCCTGGTGTTGGCCTTCCTGGAGGAAGGAAAGCTTAGAAAATGAGTGTTATTTATTTATAGATACTGCGATCTAGTACAGATCATAGCAGGGTGGAAAAAAACAAAAACAAAATACAAGCGTATACACACACACTCAAATTCATAACATTTGCAGGAACTTTTCAAACATCAGTAAAGAATTACGATTAACAGTCTCGCTATTAAGTTTGTTCAATTCAGTAATTGTCCTCGAAAAAAAAATATATAAAGCAGTTATTTCGCGCGTTCAAAGGGGTTATTGTTAGTGCATGCCTTTGTCGCGTGTTATTACCTGAGTAGTAAGCAAAATAATTAGAAGTATTAACTTGATAATGACCTTTTATAAGCTGGAAGAAAAACTTTAATCGGCAAACACGATTGCGCTCAAAGACTGGGAGTACCCCACTTCGCCTCACGAGCTCACTTACAGATGCACGGCCATATGAGTTAAAAACAAATATAGCTCATTTATGCTTTATTCGCTCTGATTTTTTAATGTTTATTAACGTGAAAGGGTCCCAAATGATTGTAGCATATTCTAGTAAAGAACGGATGAGGGAATTGTACGCCAATCAACGAACACTAACTAGGTGGGGATGACTTTAGTGAGCGCCTCAAGAAAAAAGTTTCCGCGCCCGTGTGCTGTGCGATGTCAGTGCACGTTAACGATCCCCAGGTGGTTGATATTATTCCGGAGCCCTCCAATACGGCACCTCTTTCTTTCATTCTTATTTCACTCCCTCCTTTATCCCTTCTCTTACGGCGAGGTTCAGGTGTCCGCCGATATATGACAGATACTGCGCCATTTCCTTTCCACAAAAACCAGTTATTATTATTATTATTGAATTTGCTACGACAGCGTCTATTCGGCCCCATCTTGAGTAAACGCACCTTGTGCCACAGCGCCAAATGGAAGAGCTGCCCTCGCTGCATTAAAATTCATAATCAGCAGACCAATAATCATTACCGATGACACTTGTGATTTACGTTTTCGAATTTCATGACATCATTATATTTTTCCTTTTTTTTCTGCCCTTGGTTTTTAAAATTTGTCGCGTGCACCTGCACGTGCTATTGCCAGCGTTGGTTCTTGCACGTGCGCCATTCGGAAAAGAGAGCAGAAGGCAAAGAAGATTGCCTCGTGGAGTTCGTTGCACACGCTCTCCTATTCCATCTGCGCAGTCCAGGCCAAAGTATCTTTCGTCGAGCGACGTGGCCAACTTGTACGCCTGGGCCTTCAGCTGTTCGATCACTCCATGGCTAGTAGCCTCGGCGCCACGGAAGAGGTTCCAGACTACACCGTGGATGGATGGCCGTTGCTGAATGAGGAGCCGACTTCAGCAACGGCAGGGGATGTCATAGCACGACCAGCGCTCCACATTCATTCTAGCGGTCCGCGGTCACCGAGCTCGCCCAGCACCTCTCTTCTGTCCGGTTCAGCCATTCCACCCACGGGGCACTCGGCGCTGACGGTGTGCGGCACCACCTGGCTCCAGGACAAGAACCGCAGATGTCGTGGGAAGCTCTCGCACGGATGTGCACCCATGCCAGCGGAGCCTTTAGCCGACCTTGCAGCGACCGCCACGGTGAGGCATTTCCTTTGGTTTTTTTTTGCTGGCCGCTGCGAACAGACGCAGTGCTCTATCCCGTCTTGGGAACACACCACATTCCTGATGATAGCCAGCGAGCGGTCTAGCGCCCTTTTCATGCCCGCTTTAGAATGCTATATCTCAAGGCTTGGGTTCTTGGCCTATGCGTAGTTGTTGCTGTCGACTTATAGCGTTCGGTGGGCACGTCAGGCCCTCCGTGAGAGATGCGAAGGACGAGGGATTGAAACCAGGAAGAGAGAAGGAAAGGCTGTAGTGGAAGGCTTTGGATAAATTTCGGCCACCTGGGAATCAAACTATCGCACAGGACACGGGCGTCATTTTGCGTTTTGCCTCCATCGATACGCGGCCGCCGCAGCCCGGACTCACCTGACGTTGCGTGCGGCCGAAGTGCAGGACGTGCCACGAAAGAATTGTGCACGACGAGAAAGGCAACCTGATTAACAGGGTTAGTCGCGCTCATGGGCTGCTCTGTTCACTGCTTCTTTCGCGGCACAGTTTAGGCGTGCCACCCACTGTGAGCTTTCTTCTGGTTCCATTCGTTACTTAGGACGCAGCCTCAGCGGTGGCTCAGTGGTGATGGCGCTCGGCTGCCGACGCGAAAGGCGCAAGTTCGATCCCGCCCACGGCGGTCGAATTTCGATGGAGGTGAAATGCTATAGGCCAGTGCACTGTGCGATGCCAGTGCACGTTAAAGAACCTCAGGGCGTCAAAATAATCCAGAGGCCTCCAATACGACGTCCTTCATAGCCTGAATAGCCTGAAACTGTTTTTCCTTACAACTAGCAATAAGCAGACTCGCTACTTCAGGCAGAAGGATGCAGCTCTGCATGCGGATGAGGGCTGCTGGTTTCACGATCCGTAATATGACTAAACGTTGCAGTGGGGTCTCCTCAATGTTGCTTCCTTCAGTCGCAGGGCTGCGTGTTATGGCGGTGCTATTGGCTTGTGAAACTTCATTTTCCAGGAGGAGCGCTGACGTATTGCTGCCAGTCCCGCAGTAGCCATGTGAATTAGGCTCGTCTCAGTCGCATGGAGGAACAACATCGCTTAGAAGCTCGGGCAAAGGACGCCGTGCGTAGACTAGCAGCCGCAGCTCGCAAGCGCGGCAAGGGCTGTCGCATCCGCGCGTGCGTTCGCGGCCGGAGCAACGAGCAGATATCAAGCGTCAGCCGCCTGCAACACCCGAGGTGCGGCGTCGCGAGCTCCAAGCTGCCCGTGAAAAATGTCATGATCCTTAGCTACGGTCGGGCCGAGTGCACATCACTCATTAAAGGGACACTGGTGATAACACTGTGAAATTACGGTTCTCGGTGATAATTGATTCTGCGACTCATTCTGGGCATGTTAACTTTTCTGCGGCAGCACAAATTACAGTGGAGAAAATTGAATTTAAGTATTTTACCTCGTTTTATACAAGTGACGTGCACATCGGAAAGGGCTGGTTGGTCCGGCATTGAAGCGAATGGCTGTGTAGCATAGCCTCTGGGATACGGCCAGAATATAAGATATCGACGCACCACACTTGCGATACTGGCCGGTGATGGCGCCAACTATGTTTGGTTTACGAAAAGCTCCGTTTTCGATGGTAGTGGCTCCTTTGTCGTTGCAATGACGCAGCTTGTCGATGCAGGCCAACTTCCCTTTGTCCTCAATCAGTGTCTCTTTACAAACTTCAGGACCCACATGTTGATCTGGCTGCCGTAGTATGAAAGCGCGCCAGATGAGCTTGCTAAATCTTTAATAAGAAAAATCTAAGGCGCAAAATAATTTGAAAAATCACGAAGTACAAGCTGCTAGCGGCCATCATTCGTGTTTCTACGAATGTGTAATTGTAAAGTAATTTTTTCTTCTACGCAGACTCCGATATAAGAAGAAAGGCTGCATGTGGAATAGATTGCATGACCCACTTATTGAATTTTCTTTTTCATGAACTGCACCTCAGTGAGCAGTACGTTTATTGTAACAGAGAAAATACCGTCGGCAAACACAATTCTCTTGAACGGATTCTGTGTTGGAGCACGGATGCTTGAATCGTCTCTAAACATTCTGCAGCCGCCGACCGAGGCGTGGCCCGTCGCCTATTCGAGCGCAAAAAGTCCGTTTCGCGCTCCTCGCATCTCCGTGTCGGCAGAGGCGGCCCTGCTGACGATGGCGTTCGCTTGGCCGACCTCCACAACAGCCGCGGGGCTGGCGGCGCATCGCTTTCGAAGGCGCATTCGGCGCTCTGGTCATAGGACGGGTCTTTTTCGGGCTGTTGCTGCTGCTTGTCCGGTACGATGGCGTGAGTAAATATTCCACACACGTATGCACATTGCGTCAGCATCTAACCGGTGTCTGCGTACAGCTCATAACGTACACTTTCAAGTACTACTAGAGGGAACACACGTGTCACCACTCCCCGCCAGGGAGTGTGGCGAAATTCCTTCGCGTTGGTTTGGGTGCCTCAGTGGCGCCAAGTAGATGAGTGTGACACCATTTAGAGAACACAGCTAGATGTCAAACCCATCAGCGTACTTACATCCGGGGCTGGCCAAGCTTCGAGGATGAAAAGTGCCGTCATATGTTTGGGTACTTCGTATTTCACACTTCCGAGGGCGGGACATGAGATATGCTACGTGTGATATTTTGCCTCATTTCATAGTAAAAGGTTAACCTTCACTTTGCGTTTTTCAGAGGTTGTAAACAGCTGTTTCCTGGTGGACTTTGCATGCATTCATGGATGGCGAGCGCAGCTGTTAGAAGTGTACTGCGCCAGTGGCTCGTTTGCCTCTTCCACCAGGACGGGAGCTGCCATCCTCGTGGGGAGTCGAGAGGCGGCAGATGAATGTCAGCGCGTCGCGCGCTGTACGCTGTCCAGAGGGCCAAAGGGGTAGTGGGACCGCCCACGCCCTCGTCAGGGTCGCAAAGGGCCGACGACTTTTTTCCGCTGGGGAAGGATGAGCTCTCGCGGGAGAGGGGGGGGGTCATTAAGGCCGGCGACTGAATGCCCTGCCCCCCAATGCGGTGATGCCTTGATAGCGGTAGTGCCCTTCCAGACAATAGGTATCGAGTTTTCCTAGCAGCGAAGAGCACACTTCGGTGGCTTTGCGTACCTCGATATTCCTCCCTTAGGACTGTCGTAGGTGTTGTCCTCTAATAAAAACAGTGCGGCCGTTCAGAACATACGCCTCAAGAAAGGCTAATGTAATTACGCAAAGGGTACTAAAGTGAATGTTTATTTTCATAACTTTAGGAATGATGGCTGCATAAGGCAAAATTTTGTCATTTTGCACCCCTTCGGAGCTAAATAGGCAATGACGCCGTCGGCAAAATCGATGACTGTTTTTTCTTTAGCGTTCGATATCGGAAGGCTCTTTTGCACATACCCGATTAACCAGCTGGGCAAGATGTTAAGCCAAGACAACCCGACGAGCGCAAGACAGATTAACGGTTCCTCTTTGAGGAAATATGCAATAAAACTTGCAAATCGCTTTCTTACTGTTCGACTAGAGATGCTTTAATGAGCTTAGGAGGGCGTGCAATACACAGATGGCTGCAAATAATACTATTTAATTGAGAAGGAAACGAGTTCAATGGCGCGAAAAAGTTCAGTGGGTTTGTGTGTACACAACCTGGAATCAATTCTCTGCAAGTAAACGGACGATGTTTTAAATTATCATTAAAGTCAATTTTAACTGACGTACGCCAAAATAAATCGTGATAGCAGCGCGTGCTGCAGGAGTGCTGTGTACCGAACTCTTGTAACTGAGTGCCCCTCAATTTCAGTCTTCGTTGGAAACGCAGTATATAACTGCGGCGGTTTTATCGGCACCTGCACGAAGTACTCACGTTGCGTAGTCATTTCTACAATGTGATTTTGAGCTTAGTGTACTGGATTCTATTCGTACTGTAGGCATTCTAGACAGCGAGGATCAGAGTCATCTCTCAAGCCTTACTTACTGATTTCTTCCAGACAGCCTGCGCGAGGACCAGCGGCCGTCTTCTCGGTGCTCTCGACAAGTGCCGGGGTCAAGCAATGGCGGGGCCTGTCTGACTACATTGTTTTCCTTTGAAAGTATTCAGAAATAGATAATTGGTTGACGCGCAAACGGGCTCGCTTACTTAAACAAGATCGACACAAATAGTCCGGCTTTGGACGTTTTAACAGAAGCTTCCCAGCATGCTCATTTTGTCTCAAAATCAACACTTTCCCAGAAATTGGCACCAAGCACAGACGTCATCTCTTCAAGGCCACGCCCTGCGCGTACGCAGCATGCCGGTGAGCATGTGGGAGCCCATAAACCTGCCCGAATGTCGTTGATGGTCTGCCCGTCGGGTCACAGACACTTAACACATAGAGAAACATACTTACGTAAAGAGCGGACACTCCCGTAGGGCCCTGCGGCCGAGCTACTACACTGCCGCCAGCGCCCCGGGCGGGTGGTCAGACCGCTAATTTCGTCCTCAGAGATTTTGGGCGTGCGCTTCAGCTCTGTTTTTGTTTCGATAGCAATTCTTTCGATTCTGATTTACCTTTGGCTATTAAAATATTCAACTACATCGTCTAAGTGGAGCACAAGCTTGCTTTAATATGTCATTTCTAAGCATGCCATACATATAGACGTAATAAACGCTCGGATCGTAGAAATTTATTGCAAATACCACCAAGCTTCCCGGAGAACCTACGCAAGCTGAATTAGTTCATGCGGGTTGGAATAATGCAGCCAGAGCTGTTTGTACTTAATTTTTATTCCCCGTCATTGAGCCGCCTCTTTCAGTTGCAGACATAGAACGGGAGTGGCTTCAAATAGGGTTTATTTTTTCTTGCTTACAATATGAACTGTACAGGAAAAAAATACTCGGTCACACACATTTTATAAAATACATCATTATACAAAGAGCAACAAGAAATGTTATGGTAAAGCCGGTGGCACCATGTCACGAACAAAAAAATATTGCACATACGCTCGGCGGGTTTGCCATCTAAAACATCACCTGTGCGAACAACACACCAGGAGTTGTGAACAACTAGATACAAGGAAGGGGTTAAAAAGGCACGTATATAATAGCATGCTCGAATCTTGCACATCAGCAGCCTTGAGCGATAGGTTCATAGGCTGTTCAGAAATACAAGCACAGCATATTCAATGCATCATAGTAACGCAATAGTAAGCTTGCACTCTTCGTAAAAGGCGATTATTGCGATTTTTTGGTGAACGCGTAGACACAACGCAAAAAAAATCCACTTTGAGCGAGCAGACAATCCCAGTATCCTGTAGGCTGAACAGTAGGAATAGCCGTCTTCTTCAGCGAAGTCATCCCGGGGACCATGAAGTCATCTGCGGTGAAATGGTCCTCGCAGATGAGGTACGTGGCGTATACAGCTGGGTCGGGGACTATTCTAACAGGTCGCCCCCCTTGGCATACTCGATCCAAGCCTTCGACCTGAAATAATTATGACGCAGTATAACCTGTGATTATTCGCTTCACTGGCTGACTAAAAAAAACATGCGCATAGAAGCCAGTTCTAACAAGAGATTGGCAGCACTGTTTTATATTTTCATTAAAGTACACAGATAAGGCGTCAATCACCTGCTGTCACGAGGAATGCGGAAGAACTTCGTCCCCGGCTTCGTTTGTCTTCGCCCGTTGTTGCCACATCATGAAACGCAGCAGTAACTCCTGTAATTTAATCCTCTCCGTGGCATATTAGTGTGGGCTTGTGTACAGACTATAAAGATTGCTGCAGTCATCAAACGGCAAAGGGAAACATATCGCAGCAAAAAAAGATAGAAAAGAAAAATAAACTCGCTGATGACAGTTATTCATAATATGTTTGCAGACAAGCGTGTTAACATATCGTTCATGAAACATTCTGCCTAACTCGCTTCAATCCCTTGCGGAAGCGAGCTGACGTAAACTGATTTTCTGTCTATAAAGCAGTGACTGTTGACAATGGTCCTTTCTATGGTTTTCTTCCAGACCGCACCTATGTGCGGTACGGACCAGTGATAAGCTTTCATTTTACAGTGGTCGCACACTGTGGTAAACATTGCGTAGATCGAAGTATCCCCAACGATTTTCTTATACCCCTTTACATGGGCACTTTCGGTTGTGGTCGAGCCCTCGACCGGGATCCGACTTTCAATCGCGATGGAAAATGATCGCTGATATAGTGGTCCAAGGATCGGGAGTAAGAACAGCCCTAGTGCAACAGGTGACACTAAGTAGGTCCGAAACACCCAACACAATTTGCCAAGTTGGCAGAAAAAAATCCTTGTATATTACTTATTCCAGAAAAAATATTTTACTTCGATATTATTGCTAAAAAAAAACGTACCTATCAATGCCGATCACCTGAAATTCTTTGAAACACATCATGTCAGCAGTATTGACACATATGAGAAATTATGCCTGAATAAAACGTATTACCATTTGTTGTACTGCATTCTAAAACAACCTTTCTTGTTTATATTTTGGGCTTCTCTCTTTTGCTGTTCGTTTTCTAGCACTATATGACACCTAAAAAGCACATAGTAGGTTTCGAACGCAATCGGGCAGCTCGATTCCGATGGCAGTCAACTACTACTGATCGCGGCTCAAACGCAATCGGGCAGCTCGATTGCGATGTTCCGATGGCAGTCAACTATTCCTAAACGCGGCTCAAACGCGATCGGGGGATATTGAGGCCCGATCAGGATCTGACCGATCACGATCAAAACGGCCCGCTTCCCGTGTGACAAAGGTATTTTCACGTAGTCGATACCAAATGTGCATTACACTGTTCGACCCACGCCATGTAAAAGGTTTGTGTTACGGTACGGGTGAGCCATCGATAAATTCTGTTTTAAACCGAACGTGTCGCGAGTGACTTCTGGAAAATTACGCTTTCGGAGTAATTCACATGCTCTTCCGGCAAAAACAGTACAAGAACAAACGGATGGCTCAAGGCATATTATACGCTACACGTGCAAAATACGTTCACGCAGCATCACAAGCGACTTGCTACAATGTTCTTAGCTCAAGAAACATCAAAATTAATCCTGCAGGCCGAAGGAAACAACTTACCGGAAAAACGAGGTGACGCGTTGGAAAGCGCGGTGAGGTGGGCGTAACCGGCGGCCCATGACCGGCGCAGCACCACATGGAAATGGAACGCTTGGATGCAACCCGGTGGACGTGTGATAAGCTGTCGACCTTTGACGTAGAGTGGAAACATAGGCCGCCTGGCGGGTGGTCAGACCCTTTTTTTTCTCGGCCGCGAAACGACTTGAGTATCCGCTCTTTACGTAAGTTTCTCTATGCTTAACAGCTTCAGAACCTGTCTTGGCTTAACAAGACAATGATAGGCAGATACTGCGCTGCAACAGGTGGGCTATCTTTACTCGGCTTTAAGCGCAGAAGCCTTCTGAAAAAAAAGACGAAAAGAAAAAGAATCAGTGTATTTTGGGATACAGAAAAGTAACCCGGATCGGTGGCGATCTCCAACCCACAATAAAGAGCGCAGTTTGAAGCAGGAAATCACAAAAGTTCCCGTGTTTTCTTGGAAAGGAGCACAGCATGTGTTTGCATACACCTGGCAGCAGTGTTGGCGGTAACGCTAGAAGTAATGGCGTTACCGGTAACGCGTTACTTTTTTCGGTAACTTAGTAACGTACTCGTTACCATTTGGGAACTGTAACGGGTAACGTGCGTACTTCAACATTTTTCGGTAACGTGACGCGTCGCGTTACTAGTTTCTTTTTGTTCCAGTTGTCGCCCACTCTGCCTCCTTTATTTTGAAAAATAAAGCGCAGAGCATCTAAATTGATGTCACAAATAAACAGGTGCTCTTGACGACCTCTGTTGCGGCTCGTATGCATGCCAGAAAGCACCTGCTCTTGACGATACACCCAACTAAAAAAAAAAACGACAGAATACCCATAAAGCGTGAAACTCGTGCACGAACACGCATTCACACACTTGCCTTCACCTACCTCCACTATGAAAACCACTCATACACACAACTCTCTAAAGAGTGGAATCATGCCGAGCATTTTGGAGCATCACATTTTTCAGAATTACTGTAAATTTGTTGAGAGTTCAGCGATGTTGTCTTTATGAAATTAGAATTGATGATGAACTGCCATTTTGTGCTTAATGCCACATTCAGAAAATGGCTTCACCATGTGCCACAGAGTTGGAACCATCGCATGTAACTCTACAGGCAACTTAGGCTACTATAACATTGCTAAGCTCCTGCACATTTGTGCAAGGTATTCATGTTAAATCAGGATTTCGAGTAAAATCGTTGTTTGGGCTAGAAGTTTTATGTGAAATATGAGCTTTATGAAAGTGTTATCGTGAGTTGTTAAAGCGAAGACGCACTTATTAAAATGTACGGCCATGAAGTAACGGCAAAGTAAGGTGCGGTAATTTTTTTCGGTAACGGTAACGCGTTACTTTTCTGTAGGTAACTTAGGGCGGTAACGCGTTCCTTTTTTCTTAGCATAACGAGCAACGTATTTAGTTACTTTTTGTTGGTTACAACTACAACACTGCTTGGCAGGTTGCGATGCCGTTAGTGTAGTTGAGCCGGAATGTGAAAAAGAAAGAAAACTGTAAAACCCCGTTACAACGAACTTCAGGGGACCGCGGGAAAACGTTCGCTATTCTGAAAGGTCGTTATAGTGAAAGCCCAAAAATTAGCCATAACAATAGCATTACAGTAACGCAAACGTCCTACCTTTTGAAACGGTACCTCCTTGAACTCGTTTCTCACACAATGCACACGTGATCGTCGGACAAGGCACATTTATTTGAAATAGTCCGTGATCGTCTTCTGACGGGTGCAGCAGAGACTCTGCAGAACGAACGATTCCAGACCGTCCGCATTCTTATGCACGCCTTCGGTCGCTGTGCCGCTTTTGGCTATAAATATGCGGAGTTTTCGCAAGCAGTCCAACGCATCTGTGGCCGACACGGACTCGTCGCGGTCTTCGGGTGCTGCCGTAACGTCATCGTCCATGTCGTCGCTGCATTCCTCATCTTGAGTCGCCGTGCCCTGGACGCTCTGCAGTAGGTCACCAGTGGTAAGCTCCGCTGAGGTCCACGTCGCCTCGTCACACTGGACATAGTCGTCAAATGTGACTGAAGGATCGACGGCTAGCTGCTCGGCCACCTCGCTCCAAAGCTCGCTCGAACTGTCCTCCGCTGCCGGTTCATCGGTTTGTGGTTGGCCATCTGTGATCGTCAGGCCGGCCTTCTTCCAGCAGTTTTGGATGGTGGTGGACGTGACGCTCCACCATGCGCCTGTCAGCATTTCCGCAGCCTGTAGGACGTTGATGGCTGTCGAGCGCTGCAGGCGCAGGTTGATGAGCAGCTGCTGAACAAGGCGCTTCCGGAAGTGCGACTTCACGCGCCTTATTATTCCTTGGTCCAGTGGCTGAAGTACTGACGTGCAGTTCGGCGGCAGATACTCGAGACGCACATTCGTGAGCCGTATGTTGACAATGTGCGCCGAGCAATTGTCGACAATCATAAAAATGTGCCTCCCCTCCTTCCTCATCTTCTCGTTTACCGTCAGCAGCCACTCGGAAAAGAGCTCGCGGGTCATCCAGGCACGCTGATTCGCCCTATAATGGCACGGCAGCGACACTACATTTTTCATGCAGCGCGGCTTCGAAAACCTCCCGATCACCAGAGGCTTCAACTTTTCAGTGCCATCTGCATTGCAGCAATACAGCACGGTGACGCGAAGCTTCGACTTTTTGCCGCCTCTGCACTGTTCTCCTTTAAAATGCATTGTCTTGTCCGGGAGCAGCTGATAAAAGCAGGCAGTCTCGTCTGCATTAAAAACATTAGCTGCTGCGTAAGACTTGACCATTTCGTGGAAGCTTTCCTCCCTCCACGTGGCTGCTGCTGCTTCATCTGCTGCCTTCTCCTCGCCAGACACAGACTGCCTGGTTACGCCGTTTCGTTGGCGAAAACGGTGGAGCCAGCCAGAAGACGCTTCGAAGCCGGTAACCTCAAGAATTGCAGCGAACTGCCGCGCCTTCTCCTGCAGCATTGGGCCTGACACGGGCACATTCTGTGCTCTCACGTCTTTAAACCAAGTCAGCACTGCTGCGTCAATATTCTGGAAATCGCCAAGCCGCAGTCGCTTCCTTGATGGGGTAAGCTGAGATTCTTGCTGGTGCCTAAAGATTTTCTCTTTATCTTTGAGAATCGTGGCGATCGTCGACCGCGCCACTCCACGTTCTTTAGCCACGACGGATTGCTTCTTCCCGTCTTCTATCTCGCGAAGAATGCCTACTTTCTCACTCAAAGAAAACTGCTTTCGCTTCTTCCGCGTGGTTGGAGTTGTTGAGCTCATGGCAACGCGATCGCCGGCACGCACTTCGTACACAATAAAAACCAGAAGAAAAACAAGATGGACAGGCCTGACACGGGTGCCAGCACGCGAACAACTGAAAAAACAAGCAAGAAAAACGTGATGCGTACCGCAACGGAGAAGGAAAAAAAAAAAGGCTCCGCCCGCATGTTTCTCCTCCCGCGCCATCTCAGGTTTTTGCGGGAAGCAAGTTGCAAGGCGCCTGCTCTTCGCGCTGCGTCGTCTGCTAGCTTGGAGCTCCGGCTGCCGTGACGGATACACTGAAATCTAAGAATCCTCGCATTTTGGGATATGAGTTCGTAGTACTGAGGTGTTGTTAAGATGACATGGAAATTAAATAACGATCGTTATTCTGAAATGTTCGTTATTCTGAAGTTCGTAGTAGTGAAATATTTTTACATTTGAATCTATAAGCAGTCGGCGTGGGATTTCTTAAAAGTTCGTTAATCTGAAATGTTCGTTAATGTGGTGTTCGTTGTAACGGGATTTTGTCGTCGAGAGTAAGTGTACGCTTAAAATGCACTGTTGGAAAGGGGCACAGCACCTTCTAGGTCGGCTGAGGTGGCGCTTTCCACACAGATGTATCGGCTGGGGGCTGTTGCTGCTTGTGCTTTAACATAAGTTATCTTTCAGCAATAAAATAGTTCATACTGTTATTGTACCGTTATCAACAACACCAATTAAAACCAAGCTGCTACGTGCTGCGGTGATCGGCCGCTTTTTGGTGCGCTAGAACGCCTATCGTGGCCACATCCCGCATATAGGCGTTGTGGGTTTGCTTGTTCATATGAAGCCTGCGTTGTGCCTGGGTGCCCATTTGACCACCGGGTTGTGGGCAACCTGCCCAGGTGTGTGTGTGTGTGTGTGTGTGTGTGTGTGTGTGTGTGTGTGTGTGTGTGTGTGTGTGTGTGTGTGTGTGTGTGTGTGTGTGTGTGTGTGTGTGTGTGTGTGTGTGTGTGTGTGTGTGTGTGTGTGTGTGTGTGTGTGTGTGAGGGAGAGAGAGAGACAAGGGAAGGAAGAAATTAGGGGCTCGTTATGACGCACATGTGAAGGAAGCCAACAGTCAGCGAAACTAAAGAGCATAAAATAATGTTCGTATTTCGTTTTAATTGTTGATGTTTATCAGTGGTTAGCTAATAGTGTGACTGTTTTGCCACTAAAGATAATTGATTAGAAAGCAGAAGAAACAAGCATATGACGCTGGTTGGATCCGAAACCCTGACCTCCGAATTTCGGGTCCCGTGCTCTACCAACTTGGCTACGGCGGCGGCTGTCCTAATCTTCAGCTTTCGTGGGTATTTATGTTTTTGTGTGTAAGCGAACCTTGAGAGTGTTCACCAGTGCCACCCTCGTCCATAGCGGTGGACATAGAACGTCCTGTAATACCGCGAGTGTGACGTAGAACGTCATCTACCGGTGATGGCGAAAACTGCGAGGACGATGTTATGCTACCTATGGAATCAAGACTTGCTTTCGGTGACTGTGCGCTTCCTTCGTATGTGTGTCACAACGAGTCCCTCTGCTTTTCCCTTCCCTTGTCTGGTCGATAGCTTAAGGGGGACCTCAGTACTGGCAGTCATGATGCCATAGGTAGCCTAAGAGGGTACCCACACAGCTTCCACCCTCCCGTTCCATCACGTTCGAGGTAATACAGGACGTACTATGTCCGCCGCTATGTATGAGATTGGCGTTGATGAACACTCTCAAGGCTAGGTGACACGTAGCATAAATACACCCGAAATCAGAAGCCGCTCCTTCAGCTCAGTTGGCAGACCACCGGACATGATATTCGGAGGTCGTGGGACGGATCATTCCGGCGGCATGTGGTAGTTTTTATTCTGCTTTTTAATCAATTATCTTTAGAGCGATAAAATATCACTCAATACTATCAGTTTGCAATATATCAATACCACAATTAAAAAAATTGTATGGTGCTTGGTTTCGGTGACTGTTTGATTTCTTCGTATGTATGTATGTATGTATGTATGTATGTATGTATGTATGTATGTATGTATGTATGTATGTATGTATGTATGTATGTATGTATGTATGTATGTATGTATGTATGTATGTATGTATGTATGTATGTATGTATGTATGTATGTATGTATGTATGTATGTATGTATGTATGTATGTATGTATGTATGTATGTATGTATGTATGTATGTATGTATGTATGTATGTATGTATGTGCGTGTGTGCGTGCATGCATGCATGCATGCATGTACGTATGTATGTATATATGTGTGCATGTATGTGTGTGTGTGTGTGTGTATGCATGCATGCATGCATGTTGCATGTCTGTAGGCCTGCATGCATAGTACGTACGCATGCATGTGCAGTCTTGGTCGAAAGTCGTGTAAGGCGAAAGGCTTTTCGCTTCAGCCGCATAACAGAGCCATTCCGGCACTATTAAAGACAAGGTGACCTTGAAACGCAAGCAGAAGGTTACCTCTTGCGTAGTGAAGCTTCCTGCTTGACTTGTGTTTTGAATGATCCGCTGCAGGGAGCATTCTTGGAACATTCATTTCGCTGCGATGGAACGCTGTGGCCTTAACTTCTGACCAAGACTTTACGTATGCGTGTATGTACGTGCGCGTGTACGTATGCATGCATGTCTGCACGTACGTACACATGTGTGTGCGTACACCTGGCAGGTTGCGATGCCGTCAAAAGGTCACGTGACGTAGGCGGCAGGTGGATGACTTACAGTGCAGAACAGTGGCCGCATAGCGCTAGCTCTGGGGTCTAACTACACCAATCGACTGTCATTTTATTTTTAGAGTTTGGAAGCGTGCACTGTACCCCTGGCTGTTTCTGTGGCTGGAGCAGCCTCCACCATCAGCCGCTTTTTTTTTTTGACAGTGTGCTCGGCTTCCTTGACCGCTTTTGGTGCTTTGTGCCGCCGCGGTCAGCCGCGTCTGTTCTCCGAACGGTCAGTGTTCTAAGCCACCATCGCTGCTGTAGTTCTTTGACGCGCCGTAGCCTTCGCTTTCTAGGCACCAGCCTCACGGCGCCTTGTGCGCCGTGAGGCTGGTGGCTGGTGGCTTTCGGAGTAATTCACATGCTCTTCCGGCAAAAACAGTACAAGAACAAACGGATGGCTCAAGGCATATTATACGCTACACGTGCAAAATACGTTCACGCAGCATCACAAGCGACTTGCTACAATGTTCTTAGCTCAAGAAACATCAAAATTAATCCTGCAGGCCGAAGGAAACAACTTACCGGAAAAACGAGGTGACGCGTTGGAAAGCGCGGTGAGGTGGGCGTAACCGGCGGCCCATGACCGGCGCAGCACCACATGGAAATGGAACGCTTGGATGCAACCCGGTGGACGTGTGATAAGCTGTCGACCTTTGACGTAGAGTGGAAACATAGGCCGCCTGGCGGGTGGTCAGACCCTTTTTTTTCTCGGCCGCGAAACGACTTGAGTATCCGCTCTTTACGTAAGTTTCTCTATGCTTAACAGCTTCAGAACCTGTCTTGGCTTAACAAGACAATGATAGGCAGATACTGCGCTGCAACAGGTGGGCTATCTTTACTCGGCTTTAAGCGCAGAAGCCTTCTGAAAAAAAAGACGAAAAGAAAAAGAATCAGTGTATTTTGGGATACAGAAAAGTAACCCGGATCGGTGGCGATCTTCAACCCACAATAAAGAGCGCAGTTTGAAGCAGGAAATCACAAAAGTTCCAGTGTTTTCTTGGAAAGGAGCACAGCATGTGTTTGCATACACCTGGCAGCAGTGTTGGCGGTAACGCTAGAAGTAATGGCGTTACTGGTAACGCGTTACTTTTTTCGGTAACTTAGTAACGTACTCGTTACCATTTGGGAACTGTAACGGGTAACGTACGTACTTCAACATTTTTCGGTAACGTGACGCGTCGCGTTACTAGTTACTTTTTGTTCCAGTTGTCGCCCACTCTGCCTCCTTTATTTTGAAAAATAAAGCGCAGAGCATCTAAATTGATGTCACAAATAAACAGGTGCTCTTGACGACCTCTGTTGCGGCTCGTATGCATGCCAGAAAGCACCTGCTCTTGACGATACACCCAACTAAAAAAAAAACGACAGAATACCCATAAAGCATGAAACTCGTGCACGAACACGCATTCACACACTTGCCTTCACCTTCCTCCACTATGCAAATAACTCATATACACAACTCTCTAAAGAGTGGAATCATGCCGAGCATTTTGGAGCATCACATTTTTCAGAATTACTGTAAATTTGTTGAGAGTTCAGCGATGTTGTCTTTATGAAATTAGAATTGATGATGAACTGCCATTTTGTGCTTAATGCCACATTCAGAAAATGGCTTCACCATGTGCCACAGAGTTGGAAGCCATCGCATGTAACTCTACAGGCAACTTAGGCTACTATAACATTGCTAAGCTCCTGCACATTTGTGCAAGGTATTCATGTTAAATCAGGATTTCGAGTAAAATCGTTGTTTGGGCTAGAAGTTTTATGGGAAATATGAGCTTTATGAAAGTGTTATCGTGAGTTGTTAAAGCGAAGACGCACTTATTAAAATGTACGGCCATGAAGTAACGGCAAAGTAAGGTGCGGTAATTTTTTTCGGTAACGGTAACGCGTTACTTTTCTGTAGGTAACTTAGGGCGGTAACGCGTTCCTTTTTTCTTAGCATAACGAGCAACGTATTTAGTTACTTTTTGTTGGTAACAACTACAACACTGCTTGGAAGGTTGCGATGCCGTTAGAGTAGTTGAGCCGGAATGTGAAAAAGAAAGAAAACTGTAGTCGTATTTTGTCGTCGAGAGTAAGTGTACGCTTAAAATGCACTGTTGGAAAGGGGCACAGCACCTTCTAGGTCGGCTGAGGTGGCGCTTTCCACACAGATGTATCGGCTGGGGGCTGTTGCTGCTTGTGCTTTAACATAAGTTATCTTTCAGCAATAAAATAGTTCATACTGTTATTGTACCGTTATCAACAACACCAATTAAAACCAAGCTGCTACGTGCTGCGGTGATCGGCCGCTTTTTGGTGCGCTAGAACGCCTATCGTGGCCAC
>NC_135497.1:400131859-400239359 GCF_052857255.1 Amblyomma americanum
CGGCCGCCGGCGACCACTCGCTGCCGATCAAACCGGGCTAAATATGTCCGCCCGGCCATCAGCCGCTGACCGGAAGCGGCCAACGTGGGCTCTCAGCGCGGACCAATCAGGGTGGGACCTCGTCTGACTTCCGCCCGCTTCTACAACATGGCCGCGCCTGCCGAAGAGGTCTCTCGTTTCACCACGAACTCGTCGTTGAAGCTACACTGTGCCTCATGTTCACGGCAAACTAAAGTCGCACGATGCTTTCGCTCTGTCTCAATATGCCCGCAGCAGAAAAGTTTAGCGATGAAATGCGCCAGATTTTCAGAATGCTTCTGGATTTTCAAAGCTGCTAGGCTTAGCCACTACGCTTCGGTTGACGTCAGGAAGCGCGGGAGGTTCAAACAGGTCAACTATTTTTGTTGAGAAAGGAGTCACAGAGAATAATTCGTCCTCCCCTTTGTCCTCCCTGAATAAATTGCTTTATTGTAAATGCACAGCTGTTCTTTAGAGCATTTTACTAAGCATATGGAGTCACGCGGCTTCTAAATCCGGGCTCCAGCCGCCTGTTTTCCGCCGCTTGTGGTGCTGCACGGCAGCGGTGCGTCGGCATTGCGCCGCGCCGCTCAAAATCCGCAGCGCAAGTTGGCTCCATGTGGGTCGCCCTTGAAGCAGTCTTCGGGTAGGCAGCGCATCTACCTTGAACGACCTTCAGCTCAACCAATATAGCCAAGCATGACCATATGTAGTACAGTTAAGGTGTCGAACCCCTGACCCCCGACCTTGACCCATTACCTTTAGTTGACCTCTGACATTGGGCGACCTTTCGATTTACCTTTGACCTTAAGAAAATCCGATGGCGTATGTGATGCCACGTGATGACATCCGATGGGGGTGTCGAAAGACCAAGTGATAACACGTCATAGCCACGTGGTCGTGTCGGTATATATAGAACGGCTGTTGTGAGCGTGTAGCGGCCGTTTTATGTTTACCCACACGACCACGTGGCTATGACGTGGTACTGTGGTGAGCGTGTAGCGGGGGGAGCGGAGGTGGCTTCTTGGCCTCACAGGGCTGGGATCTAGGGGCTCTCGCACATGTGGAGAGGGTTCCTTGCCACCGAGGGTATCTGTAGCTAAACCGTCGTCGTCGCTTGTGATGACGCGGTTGTTGCGACTCACGTCTTTTCTTTCAATGTTTCCTCTGCTTTCTTTCAACTCTCTTACTGTCTGCACGACACAGCGACTGTGACTCAGCTTGAGCCAGGGGCAATCCCAGGCACTTTCCTTTCCATTCTTGCTGCAGCCGCAGCAACAACAGCGTGTAGTGGAGCTGCCATTGACGAGCCTCAGACGCTTAGCAAGGGTGCTTGCTTTTCACAGAATTCCTGGGTTAGCCAAGTTAAGCCACTGCCATTCTTTGCAGTTTGTCTCAATATCCTGAGGGTGCATAGCCTCTTGTTTCTGCAGTGATGTGACCTACAGTCGTGTACAACGTGACCGGCAGTACAGAAGCATTGGTAGTGCTTTGGTTTTCCATACATAAAACTTTAGTAGCATTCTTTAGAAAGTCTTTAGGCAAATGTTAATACAACCTATTGACACTGAATAGACAGCCTTTAAATGTGTTTATACTTTGTAGTAACCTATCCAACGTCTTCTGACAATTGGCCACCGTTATCCAAAAGACTCAAGTACATAGAAAGTCTTTAAACTTCCGATCACCACCTTATCGACAGTTTCTACATAGTGTCTATCGACCACTTACCAGCTTTGTCTACCAACACCCTATCAACGGTCTTCCGACAATTGGCCACCGTTTTACAAAAGACTCAAGTACGAAGAAAGTATAATTTCCACCCATCACCTTATCAACATATCGAAATTTGTGTGTTACCTACGCTGTATGACATTTTGATCAAAATTATTTTAGCACTTAAAAACCATTTTGTGAACTCTGTATCCTAGACTGTTTAAAGAATAACAGAAGCAAAATAAAAATTATTGCCTTCATTTATTGCACATAAGCCCTAACGTGCATAAGCACTGCAAGATATGCATCATGCATCAAAATATCTTACGGAGAACAATTTCTTAGCAACAATAAGGAAACATTTTAGGCAACAATAGGGGAACAGAATACTCACCTTGGCACAAAGCCCTGGCCGCCTCAGTTCCCTCTTGTTAACAATGATTGACACACGGAAGCAGTCCAGCGATTTTATATGTTTTAATTATGCAAAGCGCTCATCTAAGACTAAGTAAATGTTATTGTCTGTAGGCATTAAAGATATAAGTGGCTTTTTATTTTGAATATGAAATCTCATCCGATATATATATATATATATATATGTTAACGATGTTTCGGTCGGGCCCAGGTACCTGACGAAGGCCGGGCCCCGGCCGGAACATCGTTAATAAATCTTTGTTTCCGTTCGTGTGCCCCTCTTTTCTGCATTACAAATTTCTGGATCCGGGAACACTTTTGTGAAATATATATATATATATATATATATATATATATATATATATATATATATATATATATATATATATATATCAAAGGTGATTTCTTGGCAGCTGTTTGATCAATGCACGAAAATGTCAGCAGAAATTGAAAACATAACAGGATTTAATTCTCGACATTTTTCGAGGGTACTACAGCATCTTCGAATGCTGTAGTACACTTGAAAAAGTCTGGACCTCCAGCAGAGATGTCATGGATTAAATCCTGTTATTCTTTTCTTATATATGAGGTGTTTCAGGGAAGACTGAGTAATACTAAAAAAATAGGTTTTTTGAGCTAAAAACATAGTTCTTTCAACACAGTATTAACAGTGTTGGCGGGAACCAGAAAATCGGTGAATCATCCTGAGTAGTTAGCTGGTTAAGTAATTTTTAATATAGTGACTCCACAAGAGATCAAACTGCCTAAATATTTGAATTTTTAAATATTCTTGAATATGTTATGCATTGTGCACACATTATTCAGCAGGCCAACAGTGAATTTAGTTTCATGAAAATGCTAGTATTTCAGGAGAAAGAATAAATCACGTCATGGCAGGTGCAGTGTTTCTACATAGAGCTGAATTTCGCGAATTTGCTTGATATAGGGATAAAAAATATGAAAGCCATGATGGATATATTTTGCATGCTAATAGTACAGGTAAGGAAGAGTATGTCAGGCTTATTTCCGCCATTGTGAAGAAGTTGTTGCACACTAGAAAAAATCTAGAAAATACACGTCTTAAATGAGGCAATTTTCAAGACTTTTTCTATTATAAAGCAGATCTTCAAATTTGCACACTAGATGAGCATAAGGTGCTAAAAAAGTTTACTGACTTTCATTTTTATATAATACAGGGAAGTGCATGAAGCATTGCCCTAAATGTGGCATTTTTGAATAAAATAGTGCTTTCAAAAACATCTCCAATTTTTCTTATAACTGCGGAAACCAGTCTCTCGAAGGAGGTGAAAGAAAATACTAAAGAACATGTTACAATATTTCGTTTCTAACAATGACATCCAAGCTAAAACTTGTAGCTTTTTAAGCATCGGCAGGAGCGCCTAACTCCAAGCGGCTACCCGCACTCGACGATAGCGGTGCTACCGAATCCTGCTTACGTCATAGATCGGTGTTTGCTCACAAAGAGTAATTAGGTACGCTCTCTCTTAATGGAAAATGTTTTAATCTTGGGATTTGGGGGAAAGTTAGAGCAGCGGGGGGCGTGTTTGCTGCTTCCGCGCCCTCAATTAGGCAGTCCTGCGGATGCTCAAAAAGCTACAAGTTGGAGCTTATATATCACATTTAGAAACAAAATAATGCAATATGTTTTTCGTATTTTTCGCCTCTTTCTAGAGACTTGCTTCAAGAGTTTTTAAAAAATTGAATATGAGTTTTTTTCTTTGATTTGAAAAAACATTACTACAGTAAAAAATGCCAGATTTAGGGCAATACTTCTTGCACTTCCCTGTATTATATAAAAATGAAAGTCGATACAATTTTTTTGCACCTCGATGCTTATCCAATCTGCAAATTTGAAGATGGTTTATATTTGCGCAATAAAAATTCTTCAAAACAGCCTCGCTTGAGACTTGTAGTTTTCAAATTTTTTTTCCAGTAAGCGGCAACTTGCTCAAAATGGCGGAAATAAGCCCAACATATTCCTTCTCACCAGTAAATTTAACACAAAAAATACATCATGGCTTTCTTATCTAGATGCTTACATCACTGCAACTGTGCGAAGTTGAGCTGTGGTTGAAAACGCTGCCTTTGCCACGAGGTCGTTTATTTTATTTTTTATTTTTTATCCTGAAATATTAGCAATTTCACAAAACGAAATTCACTGTTTCAGCTGTTTCGAAATTCACTGTCAAGAAAATTAAAAATTTGAAATATTTAGTTTGAGCTCTCGTGGAATCGCCCAATAACGAACTTTTTAATTATTAAAGTTAGAGTCTAGTTGCAATTTGTAACCGGTCAATAGTAATAGCCATATCAGTTTTTAGAATTTTGAAAACGCGATTACCCTTTGTGCTGTGGCTCGATAAAATATGGCTTTTTCCACTCGTATAATGCACTGAAGCACTTGCTTTGCCTGCATGCTTTCAAAAGCACATGTATTTTCGCACGATACAGCCAAATTTTGATGACCCACAGTGGCGAGGGTAATCGCGTTTTGTATATTCTAAACACTGATATGGCTACTATTAATGACAGGCTACAAATTCTAATTGCAACCAGTTGCTTAACTGAGATAGTTTATTATCAGAAATTAATTAACCAGATTACTAAATACAAATCATTGGCTTCCGGTGTCCACCAACACTGGTAATACTATGCTGCAAAAGCCATATTTCTAACCTAAAAAGCATATTTTTGAAAATCTCTTCGTTCTCTCTGAAACACCAGATTTCACTGCTGACTTTCGTGTACAAGAGATAAGTGAAATTTCTTCTGTAACATGAAGGTTTCATGACCCACATTACAAACCTTTGGAAATAACTCTGTGCATGCACACACATACACACACTGTGAAGCACTGTTGCATAAACTGTAAGAAATCAAGGCTGATGCCGTTTTAGCTTCCTAACATGTCAGTCAATCCAGAACAGCCGAGGCAGCCAAATAAACTCGTGACAAAATTAAAGATGTGAAGCACCCTGTAGCGAGCTTGAAGTGCAGCAACTTAGAACTGCAGACATGTGATTTGCTTCATGTAACTAGATGTGGACTTTTACCTTTGACAAGCATCAACGCTACATGCTTTTTTCAACAGTTGACAGCACTACAATATGCACACTTAGACTCAGTATTTCTAAGGCTATGATTGTTTACCTCTCTACATAGCTAAAAAATCTCTCACAATGAAACAGTACTTATACTCTCTTAAGACTTATATTCAAATCTGCAAACACTAGCGAATAAAAGTCCTGCTAAATATATGCTAAAAGTCCACAACAATGCAGACATCATGCTTTGAGGTGATTTTAATAAACATACATTAGCACAAGGATACTGAAGTGGCCTGGTTGGTCCACTATTTGGTGTGCCATCCTGTCACTTGTCCACAATATCAGCCAGCCCCTTTGTAGTTACTTGTCTGCATTACCAACAGGAAGAGGTAGCGTCCTAGCCATAAAATATGTGCATCAACAGCACCAATAGGTAGCTTCCTCCATGGTGGAATGCAGCGGCAAGAGAACTGCATAAGAAACAGATTCGAGGTATACATTTGTAGTGAATTCTTTCAGAATCAAACCTTGAGAGGCAACAGTCAGCTAAATGTGCACTAAAACGCAGCACTCAGAGCAGGTTTCATAAGGTTGCTGAGTAACAGCACAAGTAGCAGACACAACAATAGAAATAAATGCAATGCTTCCTTGAACAAGAAAAAGCCATAACATGCTCTTGTGCTGAATTATGCTTCCACATTTGAAGACTGATATACACAGGAACTGTCATTAACATGTTATGCCTAATTGGGCGAAAATAAAGAGATATTTAGTCATTCCAGTCATTTGAAGATCATTTGTAAACCACCAAATGGGAAAATTATTTCATGCTTCTTGATTGGTCTATACCAAACTTCAGGCTCAAAAGCGGTAGCTCAAACAAACTACATTAAAACTTGCGCACGTTTGCTTCTCTTAGAGCAGCTAGGAGAAAGTAACTCAACTGTACTTGCTGTTCAGTTCATTTACCTGTCTGTAGATAATGTATCTTTATTTGGAGCTATAGGAGGAGTGGGGGGGTAAAATGTATGAACAAATAGTACGCAAGTGAGCAAGGTTGTCGGAGTGCCAGAGTGGCCCTTTACTCCAGTGTTGAGGAATGCTCAATACAAGGGAAACAAGTAAACAAAACACAGTGTTCCAAAGAAGATAAAAATGAGTACCCAAGTTGTTTTTTAGGCAATTGCATGCAACTAATTGCAGCAATAAATGCCTCGTGAAACTGAATGAAATAATTTGCACAGCTTATTGCGAAACTTTAAGGCTCGGGAGGGGGGCAACGTCAAATGCATCGGTTCAAGTAAAGCAAGAGGTCTGGTTAAGGTCATTGCAATAATTGTTGACGTAAGCTCAGCTAGTGTAATGCGACCAGTAATTGAATGTCGGGATGAATAAAACCAAGAATGAACCAATATTGAAAATATTCCAAATGCATTTCAACAGTATAGTGCAGTCAGTTGTGACAAAGGGAGTGTGAAAGAAAAATAACCTCAGCAACACTCATCACATATGGAACAAATGCCTTTCTTTTGTGCAGCTTCAATATAAGCTTCACAGGGTTTCACGTAATGCAAGAATAATCTCGTAAGGTACGAATTATTCATGCTAGCCAAGCCTGTGCTTCTAAGGCACAGTGCTTCACTTGAACGCTTATGTTCAATAATATATTGCCCATTATGCTATGTCTGCCAGTTATCACACCGCTGGTTCACTTCAAATTTGCCATGTCTTGTAACAGGTAGGTACTGCTGAAGTAAAGCTATGAAATTAATTGCCGCTTTTAGACTACTGTAGAAAGGTAATGAGGCACATATATTTTTAATTTGGTCTATACTGTGGTCAAGATTTCCCAGCAGGAGAAGCATGAGCATAAAAAGTGTCAAAAAGCATTACACATTATAACACAATGCATTTGCTTACAGCAGTGCTGTCATGACGCCCGCGATATCTTTTTCCTTTCCTCTTGATGCTCTTTCAAAAGTTTAAAACGAAACAAATGAAAGAGAGATATCCTGGCCCACAAGATTTGTCAGGCTACAAGCAAAGACAAGGAAGAAACACCGTATGTGATACCCACACATACCTATTCTTTTACAGTTGACATGCTTGATGTCCGGATCAATGGCTGATAGGCTGCACCAGCAGGTCGATGATGCCGTTAGCCTCAGGTTGAGGTAGCGTTAGCTCAATGACGGATGAAAGGGGTTGCAATAGCAGCGTGATTATACCGGTGGGGTAGCTGTACAGTCCTCCGCTGCGGGCGCATTTGAAGATAGGTTGATTTAGAGAGATGCTTTCGTCAACATAATCAAAGAAGCAACATCCCACTGCAGCCTCTAGCGGTTCAGTCCAATGTGTTCAGAAGTGGAGGCTAAAGTGTAATTACCTATGCATCCATTAGTTTGCATAAAAATGGTTCAAAAAGCCAGTCATAATTTCCGTCAAGCTATTATTCGCTAATCGCGTTATACTTTTATCGCTTCGGACTGAAAATGGGGAATGACATTCAGTATATTGAACGTAATCCAAATAAAATAACAACAAACCTTCCAGTGTGCTATTACCTCAGCTGCACTGCAATGGAATGGTTTTGATATTCTTAAACATAGTTACATTTACCAAAGGTATTAAGAAACGTAGCACTTGATGTGACTGCGACGTCGAACGGGCAATGTTCCATATCGAGTAAACACTCAGGCAGCAGAATCAAAAGATGCACGCCGCTACAAGCACTTTTCATTCTAATGGTCTACTTTTTACGCGCTGCTCCTGTTCAGTCAGAACAACGAATCAAGGGGGCGAATCTAAAAGCCGCATAGCTGTCACGCGAGCGTGTCTAAACACCTCCTCTTTGCAAGCGATTGTGTCTAGCTCGCTTTTTGCACCTCACGGCGAACAAGACATAAAGACCAAGCCTAAATGCATTCGCAGCCCTCATGCATCCCCACAACACACCACAGAAGCGATTTTACAGTTCTGTGCTCACATTCGTCAGCAATCAAGGTAAGCCGTTTCCTCTATCGGGCGACGGGCGCCGGCCGCTCCGGCGTGGTGTTGGCTGCGGTACGTCAGTGCAGGTTTTGAGAACTCCATGCGCGTAAGAATGTATTCCGCAGCACAAGGGCCATCTGTCAGCTTCAGAGTTCAGTCACACTACCACAACACTAACCAGGCCGCACATTCAACAAAAACAAGCTGAAGAAAGCCGCCACAGCTACAACCGCCAGAACTCGACACAAAGACTGCGCCAACTGCGCTTCAGCGTACCAATACAGGTAGTGTAGCACACGGCCAATAGTACTCATGGATGGATGGATGGATGGAAGGTAGAAGCGTCCCCTTTGAAACGGGGAGTGGTAGTTGCCATCATGCTCAATTTTTCCGTTATTTTTGTTTAACTCTGCAGTAAGTGGTTAATAAAATTCGCCATTTTCTTTAAAATACGTCTTCTTACACTTAAAAACTTAGGTCACCTCTCTGCTTTAGAGCCACCTATCCTCCAATCGCTTTTTGCTAATTTATACCGCAGATTTATTTACATGACTATTGCTATCTCTAAGCGCTAAGGCCTCAGGAAGAGTGACTTCGCCTGCATCGACATCGGGATGAATACCATCACATTTTAGAATGAGGTGTTGTATTGTTTCTACAGATTTACCACACACAGCACATGTGTCATCTTCGTTAAATTTCTTTTTGTAGCTGCGCGTTCTAAGACACCCTGACTTAGCTTCAAAGAGGAGAGCACTGCCTCTTCAGTTATCATAAAACGTTTCCTTCTTGATCTGCCTTTTCCAGCATCGATATAGTTCTACACTATGCTTCTTTTTCATTGAATCTATCCAATTTTTATCTTGGCCGTTTTTAACCTGTCGTTTAATGTTCTTTCTTTCTCCTTCCTCGTCTCTGGCAACCTTATTGGCCAGCTTTCTAGTTCGTTTCCGCCACTGTGTGTCAAAGCTCTTTCTGTACAGGTAGTTAAATACCTTAGCTGACCACCTGTTATCGTCCAATTTCCTCAGGCGTTCTTCGTATAGTACTTTACTCTGAGCTTCCCGTGCTTCGAACGTTGCCCAACCCATATCCCCCTGTACTGCCTCGTTTGTGGTTTTCCCATGGACACATAGTGCTAATCTTCCAACAGTTCTCCGATTTACTTCTAATCGCGACTGAACTTCAGCCCTTAAGCATAGAACCGCATTCCCGAAGTAAGCCCCGGCACCATTATTCCGTTCCAAATACCTCTGAGGACTTCATACCTGTTGTACCCCCGCAATGCCCTATGTTTCATTATCCCGGCATCTCTTCGCCCTTTTGCTATAAGAGACTGTTCATGCTTTTCCGTGTACATATGACCTTTGTTTACCCATACCCCGAGATATTTGTATTTGGCCACTCGGGTAATTCATTGCCTTGTATTGTAAGCTCCTGATCAGTTGTACCGTTGAACACCATCACACCTGACTTAGTTGCACTAGAACTGAAACTTAGATTGTCTCCTTCGTCTCCACAGCAATTCACCAAAGTTTGCAAATCTTCCTGGCTATCTGCTAACAGTACAATATCTTCCGCACACATTAAAACCAGTAATCTTTGCTCAACAACCTTTACGCCTAATATGTACGACAGATCATAACCTAGATTGCTTCCTTGTAGCCTTCTTTCCATACTTATCATATAAAGCATGAACATCAGCGGTGATAGAGGACAACCTTGCCTTAATCCTTTGTGTACCTGGACAGTTGTTGTTCTCTTAATTCCTTCCCATGTTATTTCAACTTCATTTTCTCGATATATTTCCTGTAGAAAATTATTTACCTCATGATCGACACCTTCACCTTTTAATATGTTCCACAGGAGTTCCCTGTTCACGTTGTCGTATGCACCGCTTATGTCCAGAAAGGCTAAATACAGAGGTCTGTTTTCCGCCTTAGCTATTTCTATGCACTGGGTAAGCACGGACAGGCGATCATCTAAGCGCCTACCACTTCTGAACCCGTTCTGAAGTTCTCCGAGTATTCTATTACTTTCTACCGGTATGTATGCAACTGATGTTATTGTAATCGGTCGGAAGAATTTTATGTTCGTCTTATTGCCTTTCCCTTTATAAACCAAATTCATTTTACTCTGTTTCCAGCTGTGCGGAATTTCCTGATTTGTTTTGACTGCCTCCAATATTTTTATCCGTTTCCTTGCCTCTTGGGCTAAGTTAATTAATTAGCTTGATTGGAATTTAGTCTATCCTTGCGGACGTACATATTGGAATACTTGCTTCCGCCTTTTTCCAGTTAAAATTCGTCAGTTCCACGCTGTTTTCTATTGTGCTGTTCTGTGTTGCTCCCTCATTTGGGGCGATTACTCTATCGTCTTTCTTAAATGACTCAGCTATAACTGATGAAATGTAGTTCACAGCGTCATCTTCCTCTAAAAATTTTCCCTCGGCATCGTGAATCTGTTCCTGCTTTCTGTGATTCGCTTTGACCAGCCAGCTTATATCGTTCCAGAATTTTCTTGGTCCCCCTTTTAGTTGCATCACGAACTTCAGCCAGCCAGCGATCAGAGGACTGCTTTAATTTAGCCTGGACGAGGACCTGCACTTGCTCTTTCTTTTGTCGATAAGATACCCATTTTCGGCCTATTCCCTCTTCAGATAACTGCGCCCTCTTTGCTTCTCTGTGTTCCCGTGATGCCAACCGTCGTTGTTCGATGGCCTCCCTAATTTCCTTATTCCACCAACTTCCTGGCTTCCTCTTTCCTCTCCAGCGGTTTACTCCTTTTACTTGTTTTATTTTTGTACTAATGAGTAGTTCTAACTTACACGGGATGTGTCTCTATTGCTTCCTCTATGCCGGCCGCTATTTGCGCTATTTGATCGTCATTTAATTTTGCGTACTCTTTTTGACTCCCCTTCATTTCTCTTTTGAGGAAGGCTCCAAACTGTAGACTAATACGCTTATGATCCCTACCGAGGCTCTACTTTCCCTCTTCGTCTATTTCCATTATTGCGAGCTTGCTATACATCCCGTGCGAGATTAAGCAGTAGTCAATGGTCGTTTGCCTGTTACGGGATTCCCGCGTGATTTGTCCCTCACACTTAGTTTCTCTATTTACAATAACTAGGTTGTGTCACTGACAGAAGTCTAGCGTCAACTTCCCGTTACAATCTGTGTATCCATCCAGATCCTCGATGTGGACATTCATGTCCCCCAAACGAATAATATCGGCGCCTTCTCCAAATTGCTTTATATCGTAGTTGAGATACTTAACTAGATCTGTGTTCTTTTGCCTGCATTTGTCCCCTGCCCCCAAATAAACAACTCCTAGCCATGTCCTTTTACCGGCAATTGTACCCGATACCCAGACATGTTCTTTGCAAGTTGACTTTATTCTTTGCCAATTTGTTCTTGATGTATCTACATACCTACTCCTCCTCCCTTCCTCTCTGTCGTGGTTCTGTTGCTCGCTTCCCAGACGTAGCCATCAATAAATGGTGGGTCTTCTAGGTCCCTGAGATGTGTCTCGCATAGGGCGTATACACCTACTTCATCGTCCTTCAACTGCTGTTCTATCTCTAACCACTTCGCTCTCTTTCTACCGCCTTGCATGTTTATGTACCTGATCCTGGTGTTAAATTTCTTTTTTGTGGTTTTCTTCTTGGACCTCCTAGTGGCCATTTTATTGGCACCAGCCTCCATTGCTACACTTTCTACTTTGCTTCTGCCTACCCCTAAGCCCTGAGCCGCAGTGGACCCCCTAAAAAAGCTACTGCCCGGCCTGCCAGGCGCCACCCGATCTTGGCTCCTAGCCTTCCATTAAAGTGGATGCCATCTCGTGTAAAGCCTCCGCCAAAGCCTGCTCTATGCGCTTCCCTGTTTATGTCTGCCACTTCAAAGCCTTCCTCCTGCATGGCTTAACTTCCTTATCTCTCGATTAACAGCCACAACGTCCTTGTCAAATTCTCCGTTCCGTCCCTGCACTTCCAGCACTGTGCACACCACGATCTGGACTTGATGTGCTATCGCCCCTAAATCGTCAACTCCCTCCGCTAATCTTTCCACTACTTTTGCGGCTTCACCATTCAGGAATTCATTTAGCCCCGCCGCTGCAACTACCTCATTCCGCTCTGCAACATTCTTAGAAAGTTAGAGTTTGTCTCTCTCAGTACTGCGTCCATTTTCCTGCCTGATAATGCCCCTACTGTTACCCGCTTATCACCCTTTACACGCTCGATTATAGTCCTTTTGCGCCTACTCATATTTGAGTTACCACGGATAAGCACTAGGCTATTCCCTTCCTCCATCCTAACTTCCGGATTATTATGCCGCCTCTTATCAAGGAGGGACTGAGAGAAGAAAGGAAGAAAGAGGTGCCGTAGTGGAGGGCTCCGGAATAATTTAGACCACCTGGGGATCTTTAACCTGCGCTGACATCGTCACAGCACAGGGTAGTTTGTGTAATCCTGCTGTGGCACTCATAATTAATGTTCTTCTTATTGCTTGTGTCGCAGGTTCCCTTGCCTTCACATCGGCCTCGTTGGACTCCGCCCCGACCTGACGAACTTTGTGGCCCTGGACTTCGTGGAAGTGGACTGCGTAGATGAATCATCTTCCTACGAATTGACGGGTATATCAAGAGTAACTATCAATATAATTCAACAGGCCATGCCAGGCCCCGCGTCGCCGTAGGAAAAAGATTAAAAATTTGTTGTGAGGAAAGAAAATGGCGCAGTAACAGTCTGGCATATCTCGGTGGACACCCGAACTGCGCCGTAAAGGAAGGCATAAAGGAGGGAGTGAAAGAAGAAAGGAAGAAAAAGGTGCTGTAGTCGAGGTGTGCGATAAAAATTTCGACCACTTGGGGATCGTTAACCTGCACTTGATGTCGACTACATGGTAGTCGCTGCTGCGCATGCACGAAAATCTCGCGGCCGCTTTGAGCGTGCGCGCTTTGCTTATTCCGTATAGGCCACTCGCATTACTGCAATGAGGTAATAATGTGTTATAACCGTGAAGCAAGCATATAGACTAGGAGCGCATGCTCCCATCTGAGCCAGGGTAAATTAATGATGTAGAGTTATCGCGATGGGTCCTCGGCGAGGGTTGCTTCTAGGATAAAAAAAATAGCGGACGGTTTAGCATGTCTAGGCGCGGAATATCGTGCAGTAGCACTAGTTACTGTGGGCACTTAAAATCATTAATTGCTAACTGCATCTGACTTTAAGGCCTTTACCATAAAGACCTTTACTGAAAAGGTATTTACCATGAAGTCCTTCACCCTAAAGTTTTTTGCCTTAAAGGCCTCAACACTGCCAGGTGTACACACCTTGAAGGTTGCCGACAACCCGGTGGGCTGCAGATTGGCCGCCTGCTACAAAGCAGCCTTCAGGGATGGATGTACGTATGGCTGCAATCTAAAAATGCGCCTGGTAGTGTTGCCACCCTAAATTAAAAAAAATGAAATAAGTTGGCTTCATAACTGCATATTACCCCCTAGAATTTTTGCTTTTGTTGGCCCCTGCCGGGGAGGCTCAGCGGCAAAGGCGTTAACTAGTTAGGCCCAGGGACGCGGGTTGGAATCCTGACCTCATGGCGGCCGCATTTCAGTGGAGGTGACCGAAGGGCTCATTTTTTGATCCACGGGCTCAATATGGAATGAAACGGGAAGAAAAATAATTCACCCAGCTGCTTTTTTTTGCTTGTTTTCCTGTATGAAATATTTCGTGCTAGTTTTTGTTCTCTTCACAATTATATGAACATCGAACAAAATTACTGCGTTGCGGCATACGGGTTCCTTTTTTAGAGAGCCCCAGAGTCAGAAGTGTTTTTTTGGTATGCCCCTGAGGGTCTATATACGACATGAAAACAAACATTTTTGATTTAACTGTATCGTTTATACTAGACAACATTTTATGAGGAGCAGTTTTTTAATATTCGTTATAGCTCAGAATTAAACATTGCGCTGACATGTTGCTGTAACGTTCCAGTAATTACTGGTAAGTAGTAGACTTGCGAAGTGCGCTCCTGGCACTGTTCTGTAGTAACAGACTCGGTGCGCCTGAAAAGTCACGATGTAGATTCAAATGTGTTACGCGACAGCGCATGCAGCTTGCTCGGTCGAAAAGCCGTCAGCGGCGTCGTCGTAGTAGTAGTTGGCGGCACCGCGCGTCGGAAATATTCTGGGGCTGCGTAAAAATCAAAAGGCACGCACGCTCAGTGAATAAAAAAAACCGAGGTTTAGGCCGTGAATAAACTAGGGCCTCTGGCGTTCATGACGGGGAGGCTTCCACTTCGCCGCCACGACGGCTCGACGTTTGAACATGCATAAAGGCGCGTCTAGTGAATGCAGGGGTTTCTTAGAAACGCATCTCCGAGATCTGTACTGAGGCGTGGATGAGTAATTATGAGCATTCTTGGCGTGCAATCGTAGCGCCATCGTTGCGGAACCCACTGAAACCTCCCTTTGCTATGCATGGCACTGGCCCGGCAGAAGGCGCGCGCGTAGGCGACCTTTCTGCGTCGTAGCAGTGTCGTTCGTTTCTGAACAGGAGTAATGAAACCGCTGCGGCGTCTACGAGTGCTAGTGTTGTGCAGCGTGTGTGTTGTTTTCAGAGGCCTTGTAGAGACTCCGAGTGATTTGTTCAACGGGCAAGGCGATGACTTTCCGTGGATGCCCTGGCAGAGCTGCAACACGGCGTCGCATTCTACTCTTAAAGGCGTAGCTTAAGCTTCATCCAAATTTAAAGCGAAAACTTTAGGGCTCATTCACACTTGAGTGTCGCACAGGTTGCGCGACCAGCAGTCGCCTGCGACTACACCGCAGTTCGACAACACCGATGTTCACACTTCCAAGGGCCACCGGCGGGTCGCCTTCTCGTTCGATTCTCATTTGAAATGAGAACTCTTGTGAATGACACCATTCGCGCGCTTTCGAGAGTTTCCTCTACTCTGGCCGCGTCTCCTGCGCTCGCGCTTGGCCCTCGAAAGTGCTCTGGTCTCTCGATATTAGCAATGTACTGCGACGACCTGAGCGAAGAGGAAGATATAGCGGCGGTGTGCATCGCAGGCGTTCAAGCGGCCTGCCAGCCAGCCTGGATGCCAGCCGCTAGCGTGAGAAAAATGCGCTATTATGTGGTTTGCTCGTGTTCATACCATGTTCTGGAAAGTAGAAATTCAAAAATGAATCAGTTTTGGGGGTCGTTGGCCAATACCGAGCTGCTGGATACAAGCAAATTTCTTCTCATAGCCGCTTTGCTGCTGTTGCCCAAAGCGGCTCGATCGCCTGGCGTCTGCTTTCTCCGCTGCTGAAGGCGTCGCGGAAATCGAGAATATTTTTATATTATCATGAAACGGGGTTCACAATAAAGCCGTCACGAAAGTAGCATCTTGGTTACAGCGGTGCTCAGTTCCGAAACGCCCTCAGCAGCGGCATCGATGTGAAACCGGCTACGCTTAGCGACGACTACAGCAGCCAAGGAGCAGATAGATCAGTTCGTCGCTCGGCACACTCGCGAGCGGCGTCGTTGCCGAAAGCTCGGCTCGCTCGCTGATTGGTTCAGTGGTTTGCGACGCACAGTCGCGGGGGATGGCGCCGCCGTCGACGCCGCTGCCGTCCCGCTCGCTCAACCAGATGTGCGAAGAGAAGGTGTCGCCTCGCGGGATATATATAGGTTTAAGAGAAGTGGCCCTTTGAGGGCGGAGTTTATACATCCTTGCCGTTTTGTGTCATATTGACAAGACTGTATCATTGTAAGCCTGCCCTGATGAAGGGAATGCCATTCCCGAAACTGTTGGCACAATAAACATTTAAAACGAACAGTCGTGTTTGTCGTAATACTGTACTTACACTTGTAAACTGGCGCATTGGAACCCCTACAAAATACTATATATATATATATATATATATATATATATATATATATATATATATATAATATGCGCTTCGCCTCAGTGTATAGTTGTCGTTATGAAGAGCGCGTAAGAGACGCAACAACGACAGAACGAAGCGAGGAAGTGACAACGCGCTCAAGAGACGCCAGAAGAGCGCGTCGCACGACTCGAGAAGCGTCGTAACGAAGATGCGGCTAAATGAAGTTGTGCCACGTCCCGGAGTGACTCTTCAACTGCGAAAGAAACCGGTTTGAGTTCTCGAGAGCGTCGGAATGAGACGCTGCGTAGACGACGTGCCGAGGAAACGAAGCTTTCGCAATTCAACTAGGGTTAAGGAGAGCTAAACAACAGCCAATTTTTTGAAGTGTTGCTTACTTTGTAGTAAAAAAGTACGCAAATCGTTCCTGAATAAGTTCGCAAGCATGTGTCAGCGCATCCATTTCCCCAAAAACCAATTTTAAATTTTCATTTTCATGCAGGAAACATTCATGAGTGCAGGAAAAATTTAATTTGGGAGAGCTGCTTGGGTCCGCCGCGATAGAAGCCACGGATACACTTATTTTTACTGTTTCCCTCAGCGTTACTGTGTGCTTTATGATGAGGAACAGAACGGGACGTAAAGCTCCTCGTTTACTGCGCCTCGTTTTTCTGAGATGTGACGTTGACGGTCGCGTGCCTCACGCTTCGCAACTTTTCGCAGAGCCGTATTTCGCCCCGCGACCTAACAACCGGTCGGGGATGCAGTGGATGGGCGGCGTGCTATGCTTCAACCTGAACTCCATCGCCAACGGAGGACTGCAAGAAAGCGGTGTACGTATACTCAACACTCTATTGTACCCTTTCTTAACACCTACGTGAGAAATTTGTCTGCAGAATTCTTGTGGAAGCTGCCAGGCTGCAAATGACAGGAACGTTTAAGGTTCCCCGGCGTAATCTGGCTAGACTTATTGTTACAAGATTGGCCACACTACTATACAGCTGTCAGAGACGGGTTGTTCTTGAACACTTGCGAAACGTTTCGCTGTAGTGGCGGATGCATGTGAAGGCTGGCCTACGCTGTGCCACACGGTGATTCGATGCAAGAGCCTGATGATGAAATTTTGTTTTGTGCTCGGCACTAGCGCCTTCAGCATCGGAAAGGATTTTCGACAAGAGCCCTTGGGGCGAATCCTGCGGGAGTGTGACGCTGAGGTATGACGATCTATTTGGAGGAGGAGGAGGACATCTTTATTTTTAGAAAACATATTTCTAGAAAAGAACACATGTTCCTCAAGTGTGGGCTCCTATTTGCCCAAGAATCCACAGACCTGGGCTTTATTGAGAGCTCTGTCCACTAGCCCTGTTGGCCAGTTGGTTTAGCAGCGCACAGAGCGGCCTCCCATGAGCAGGGCGATGGGTTGGGTATATTGGGGGAACTGCCATGAGTTGGGGCATCCCGACAGGTATTTATTCAGGGTGGCCTTCACCGTCCCACATGTTGAGTAGAGTGAGAAGGTCAAGGTAGGGTGGGAGCCATGAAGAAGGTGAGGTGAGATGTAGCAGTTTGTCTGCAGTTGCCACCAGACCGCACTGTATTAAGGCGAAAGCCTTTTTTGGCTCATGAGTGGCGTGTACAGAAGTTGTAGAGGGAAGCTGTAGACGGAAGTTGTAGGCGGAGAGAGATTGAGAAAAACTTTATTTGGTCCATTAAGGGTTTAGCGTTCGGTCTTCTTCTACATAGCTGCAGACTCTTGACCTTCAAAGCAGGGTTGGGCCCCTAGTCCATGGCTCCACTGAGTCGCGCTGCTTCGCTTGCGTGCTGCACCATTGCCCTTTGGGCGGCGAGCTCGTAGCCGGTGAGCCGGCTCTCCCACTGCTCCGCACTGGGGGTTTTGTGTTGGTGGAGCGTGTAGTTTCGCTTACACTCCCAGGTTATATGGTAAAGCGTGGGGGTTGCCCCGCACCACGGGCATGTGTTCCTATACTGTGTAGGATACATCTTGCTAAATATATGTAGGTTGAAGAATGTTCCCGTTTGCAGCCTCCGCCAACTAGCTGCTTCTTGTTGTGTTAGGCCCTTATATGGCGGGGTGTATCTAATTCTCCTGCCTCTTTGATAGTTTAGGTATTCTGAAAATCCGATCTCCACGGTGAAGTGCTGTCCCAGGGCGTATGGCCGCTCGGCTCGGTACGTGATCTCTCGAGCCGAGCTGTCTGCCCTTTCGTTTCCTTCCATCCCCGTGTGTGCCGGAATCCAGATTAATTTGTGGGCTGCTGTTTTTCTGAGGTGTACTGCTTCGCGGAGGATAGCTAAGGCAGCCTTGCAGATTATACCTTTCGTATAGTTTCTGCATGTCTCTTTTGAGTCCGTTAGGATGACTAATGATTGGTCTTTTCGATAGCCCTCAGTCGCTGCCAGCGCAACAGCGACCTCCTCCGCTTCCGCTATCCTGACGCTACGTGTAGTTGCGCAGGTGATTAGATTGCCTGCGTTATCAACTACCACAAAGCTGTCTTGTAGTAGCTTTCGCGTCTATTCCATGGATACATGGTTGCATCCGTGAAGACTGTGTTTTCTAATTTGGCTAAGTACCTCTCCACATAATCTGCCCGCGCCTGTCTCCTGGCCGCGTGGAGATTTGGGTCCATGTTTTTCGGAATGGGATTGACCTGCAGGGTTTTACGGATCTCGTCGGGTGTATCGGCGGATCCATCGAGATGCCCCTTTGGGTCGCGACCCAACTTTGTCAGGAGCGCTCTTCCTGTAGCCGTGTTTCTGAGTCTTTACAGCTGTGCTTCGTGCTGTGCTTCTGCCAGCTCCACAAAGGTGTCTGATTCGTAGCTGTAGCAGTTTCTCATTCACTGTGTTTCTTGGTAGGTGGAGTGCCGTCTTGTATGCCTTTCTTAGTATTGTCTCTGCCTCTTCCGTTTCGCTTTTGATCATGGGGTGGTATGGCAGCGAGTAGATGACCCTACTGACTACGAGGCTTCGTACTAGTTTTAGCGTGTCTTCTTTCATTCCATGTTTTCGGTTGGCGACTCTGGTTATCATTCTGCCTACCTGTTCGGCTGACTTGCCGAGCAGGCAGATTGTGTGGCTGCATTTTCTGCTTGCTTGCAGCCACATTCCTAGGTCTCTTATCGTGTTTTTCTCCGGGATGTTTTGCCCCTCTAGTTTCACTTCTAGCTGCGCGTCGGTGGGATGTCTTCCTACGCTCAATAGTTCGGACGTTTCTGTAGAGCAGGCTAGTCCTCTTTTCTTCACGTATCTTTCAACGCATCTTGCTGCTCGTTGGAGCAGTTCTTGCTTTTCCCTTAGGGATCCATGGTTCACCCAGGCCGTGATGTCGTCTGCGTATATCGCGTACTGGATGCCCTGGATTCTGCTGAGTCTTCTCGTTAGGCCGATCATCGCCACATTAAAGTGTATGGGCGAGATGACCGAGCCTTGGTGTGTTCCTTTGCTTCGGGTGTGAAGACGTCACTCCTCAGCTCCCTTAGTCCCACCGTGGCCGTTGTGTTGGTCAAGAAGTCTTTGACATAGTCGTGGATTCTTCTCCCGCAGTTGGTGTTGTTTAGCCTCTCCATTATAGCGGCGTGGCCGACGTTGTCAAAGGCACCTTTTATGTCGAGTGCCATGACTACGTTCTCCCCTTGTTTGGGCATTGTCTCCAAGACTTTTCTTTAAGCTGCTGAATTACGTCCTGCGTCGAGAGGTTCGCCTGAAGCCGAACATGGTGTCCGGATAGAGCCTCTTGCTTTCTAGGTGTTGCTGGATGCGTTTCGTGACGATCCTCTCGCTCAGTTTTCCCAGGCAAGAAGTGTGGGAGATTGGTCTGAGGTTCTCGATCTGTAGCCTCTTGCCGCGGCGGCTGCGTTATTATGGAGGCAAAACGCTAAGGCGCCCGATTGCTGTGCGATGTCAGTGCGCGTTAAAGATCCCCAGGTGGTTGAAATTATTCCGAGCCCTCCACTACGGCACCTCTTTCTCCCTTTCTTCTATCACTTCCTCCTTTATCCCTTCGCTTACGGCGCGGTTCAGGTGTCCAACGATATATGAGACAGATACTGCGCCATTTCCTTCCCCAAAAAACCAATTATTATTATTAAAGGGAAAGTAAATGGCACAGTATCTGTCTCACATATCGGCGGACGGCTGAACCGCACCGTAAGGAAAGGGATAAAGGAGGGAGTAAAAGATCAAAAAAAGAGGGACCGTAGTGGAGGGCCCCGGAATAATTTCGACCATCTAGGGACATTTAGTGTGCAGTGACATCTCAATGCACAAGGGCGTCTTAGCGTTCCGCCTCTATCGAAACGCAGCCTGCGCTGTCGGGTTCGGACCTGGGAACTTCGGATCAGTAGCCGAACGCTCTAAACACTGAGCGTGAATTCTCAAATGTGGCATATCAGGCAGGTTTTCAAAAGGAACGTCAGCCGCCTAATTGATGCCATCGCCTCACCTGAGAACTGCAAATGCAGGCTGACACATTTCGTCGCAAAGCAGACACGGGGCGAATAACAGCCGCCACAGCAGGTTGTCCCCGGCCCATGGCACCAGCTACTCGGAGTCCAGGAACCCAAAGACATCCGCTTCGAAGTTCTCAACCGAGGCCACGCCGCCACGCTCAGATCTATCCGGAACGCTCAGCTACAAGCCTCTCGCAGCAATGGTCTGAAGGAATATTCCTGGGGAGCCTTTGCGTTGACTTTCCTGTTGTCTTCGAGGCCGCGCGAGCTTTGCCAGCGTGGGGCGCGTGTCACAGAAAAGTCTTTTTTTTTTCTTCGACACCGAAGCTCTTTGTTTTCCCTCTCTCTCAGATGTATCCGATGTTTCAACGAAGCCCTCCGCTGAATTTAAGCTCTTCACTACAGACACAAAAAGGAGGCAAGAAAACTAGCAATTCTTTACATAGTTTTATGGGACACCTCGTCAATACTGCATAAAGCATAAATTTTGTAGGTTTTTAAATGTTTTTAAGGGCAAAATTTCTGTTCACGACTGTGTATATTAACTGCGAACACAATAAAAATCACAAAAAGAGATTAGCGGTTATGTCTTAGAATAGTTATGCTTTCAATACATAGTGCACCAATTTAATATTAAGAAAAAGTTTAATTAAATATGCATGAATAAACAAATCTGGCCGATTCACGATATTCACATCTGCCTGTCGGCGCCATGCTGCCTCCCTGATTGGCTCTCAAATGTGCCAATCACTTGTCACGTGCTTGAAACTAGAGGCGCGAAGCTGTCAGTTTCAGACGCGCATTTGACTTCCCTTTGAAAACAGATTTTTAGAAGCGCTATTTTTGTTGCCCGGCTGGTAGATATAAGTGACTGGTAAGAGGAATACAAATTACAGGTAATAGGTATGAGAAGACTAGGTCACGACTTACCGGAGTTGAGAAAATAGCAGCACTCTGAGAAGGGCCGCTTCCTCAATTCGTATGTACTGGAACAATATCGCGTGAAAAACATGGTACCCAAACATGATGTAGTGATGTAGTAGTAGTAGTGGTTTATTTAAAAATAAATAAAAGAGCGGAAGGAAAAAGAAAGTTGCAGGCGCGCAGCAATTGCAATCTAATATCTTAAGCACCCGAGCTGCAGCCAGCGGAGGTCAAAGGGAAAGGGTGGCGAGGAGTATAGAGAGGAGCGATAGCAAGAAATGACAGGGGAGAGAGCTTTGTACACTATTTACAAAATACATAAAGCAATCAAGTGCGCGCCGCTTCCGCTCTAATGTTCAAGCTCTCCCTTTCCCTTTCACATCCGCCAGCTGCAGTTCGGGCGATTAAGATATTAGATAGCAATTGCCGCTGCAGGCAACACCCTTTTCCTTCCATATTTATTTTAAATAAACCCCCACTACTACTGCTGCTACTACATCATGTTTGGGTATCATGGTTTTCACGTGATATTTTTCCAGTAAATCAGATTTCAGGAAGCGGCCCTTCTCAGAGTGCAGCTATTTTCTCCAGTACGCTAAGTCGTGAGCTAGTGTTCTCATACCTTTCACTTCCACTTGTATTCTTTTTGGTTACAGGCGCGGAAACAGACACACCACAAGGCAGAAAGACGGAGCGCTGCGTCCCGTCTTCCTGCCTTGTGGTGTGTGTTTTCGCGCCTGTGACCAAAAAGATGTACAGTTACCAACTTGCTCAGCAAGACGTTCTTTTAAACTTGTATTCCTCTTACCAATCACTTATATCTGCAAGCCGGGCAACAAAAATAGGGGTCCTAAATGTCTGTTTTCAATGTGAGTTGAAATGCGCGTCTGAAACTGACGGCTTCGCGACTCTAGTTTCAAGTACGTGACAAGTGATTGACACATTTGAGAGCCAATCAGGGAGGCAGCATGGCGCCGACAGGCGAATGTGAATATCGAGAATCGGCCAGATCTGTTCATTCATGCATATTTAATTAAACTTTTTCTAAATATTAGATTGGTGCATTATGTATTTAAAGCATAACTACTCTAAGACATAACCGCTAATCTCTTTTTGTGATTTTTATTGTGTTCGCAGTTAAAATACACAGTCGTGAACAGAAATTTTGCACTTAAAAACATTTAAAAACCTATAAAATTTATGTTTTATGCAGTATTGACGAGGTGTCCCATAAAACTATGTAAAGAATTGCTAGTTTTCTTGCCTCCTTTTTGTGTCTGTAGCGAAGAGGTTAAATTCAGCGGAGGGCTTCGTTGAAACATCGGATACATCTGAGAGAGAGGGAAAAGAAAGAGCTTGGGTGTCGAAGAAAAAAAAGACTTTTCTGCGACACGCGCCCCACTCTGGCAAAGCTCGCGCGGCCTCGAAGACAACAGGAACGTCAACGCAAAGGCTCCCCAGGAATATTCCTTCAGACCATTGTTGCGAGAGGCTTGTAGCTGAGGGTTCCGGATAGTGCTGAGCGTGGCCTCGGTTGAGAACTTCGAAGCGGATGTCTTTGGGTTCCTGGACTCCGAGTAGCTGGTGCCACGGGCCGGGGACAACCTGCTGTGGCGGCTGTTATTCGCCCCGTGTCTGCTTTGCGAAGAAGTGTTCCAGGCTGCATTTGCAGTTCTCAGTTAAGGCGATGGCATCAATTATGGGGCTGACGTTCCTTTTCAAACCTTGCCTGCTATGCCACATTTGGGAATTTACGCTGTGTTTAGGGCGCTCGGCTACTGATCCGGAGCTCCCTGGTTCGAACCGGACCGCGGAGGCTGCGTTTCGATGGAGGCGAAACGCTAAGACGCCCGTGTGCATTGAGATGTCACTGCACGCTAAGTAGCCCTGGATGGTCGAAAGTACTCCGGGGCCTTGCACTACGCTACCTCTTTCTTCCTTTCTTCTTTCGCTCCCTCCTTTATACCTTCTCATACGGAGCGGTTCAGGTGCCCGCCGATATATGAAACAGATACTACGCCATTTCCTTTCCTCAAAAACCTATTATTACATTATTATTAGAGGATCTAATCTCCGGGAATTCAAGGGAAATTTTCTCCGCGGCACTTCAGAGCTTCTAAAAGCTAGCGTTGCAAATAGCCCGGAGACGCAGGCCCGAGACGCTGAAACTTTTAAAAAGATCACCATGTACGCACGTAACCTGCTCGGGGATTGTTCGGGGTACGTAAACAAGACGAAATGTATGGTTGTGTACTAACTCACCAGAAAATATGACAGAAGTGAGTTAACATCATGATTTTCAGGATCTTCGCCGATGTTGAGCTTGTCTCGTGCCAGACACCAACCGACGGACGACGACGTAGGGCCTGTTTGGACAGGCTCCACACACCTGGCACAGGCGTTCTATCTTGCTGGCTGTAGCGAGCGCTCAAATCTCTTAATGATGGAACGATGATGGATGCCTAAGATTCGCTTCAATTCCTGACCAGTACGAGATGAACGTTGACAATCTTAAACACTCTGTGCATCTCAGTGGCCAGAGTAACACAACACGATACAGGAGATACACGGAGAGGAGCGAAAAAAAACTTTTTGTGCTTGGTTTCTCGTAAGAATGTCTCGTAGTTATTCTGTTCCGTAACAGTATTCTCTATTTTTGAAGAGAGGATCTTACTCACACGCTCATACCGTTCTCAAAAATGACCCTGCCTTGCTGCTGCTAATGCATGAGCAATTATCTATAGGGTATGACTTCTGGCTCCTCAATTTGACCGCTAAAGAGCCACGCGTGTTTCTAGTCGCGTACGCCGCGCGTGCTACTGTTCTTGTATATGTATATACAGGGAGCATATACAGGAATACTAGCGCGTGCCAGCTGCTGTGGAGAGGATTGGAGAGGGTAGTCAGGTACGCGGCGCGCGTCGCAGACAGTAGGAGGGTAGCGGCGTCCCAGTAATCGCAGCAGATGAGCGCGCCACCGCGGAGGGCTCCGGCAGATGTGTGTTCTGTGCCCCGTGGCGGTCCCCGCTTGCGCAGAGGAGGAACGAAGGCATCCCAGGCCTGCTGCGGGCTGCCTTCGTGACGTCGCATACCTTGAACGCGCGCATCGTAAAAGCTTCTTCCCTCATCGCATGCGCAGTGCATGGAAATGGGTTCTGCAAAGAACGCCGCTGCACTTCGATGCGTCACAGCGGAACGCTGGTTGTGCTCGATGCAACTCCCGGTCGCCCACAGTTACAGCTCCCGGCCGGGCACTAATGGTCAAACATTTAAACCAGCGTCGTGTCTTATATCTCCGGAACTATCGCTCGACATTCGGTTCAGCACCACTGAAGTCCTCTTAAGTATTTTGGCACCGCTTGTCAATTTATTTTCGCAGCTATTTCCCGAGAAAGAAAGCTGGTCTTAACTGTGTGCAAAGTTTTTCGGCGAATTTTCGCTACGTGGTGGAACCGACTGTAAAGCCAGGGGTAGGATCGCTAAACTGAGATTGTCGTGTCTTTGGGCTAATGAGTTCCTCTATTATCAGCAACAAATGAAACTCGAAAAATGTTACTGCAGCATGAACAGCAAACCGAAGATCTCAACAATATCAATATACTAGCTCAATTTAATGTCATTTCGAGGGCGCTAAGGCTGCCCTTCGCAGGTGTTAATCAACCTCACTTGTGTTTCCTCTCGAGGAGAAATAGATTGTTTTTTTCTGCTGGGATTTCAGTTCTCTTAGTGTTTCTCTGCTTGCTGATAGCACTGCGCCAGCTGTTCCGTCGCAAGCGGCGACCTATAGGTCACCATCTGAAGCACCTCGATAGCTTCCAAAAAAGTCGGTGTTCTTTGTGCGCAGGTTTCGACGTTGCTGTTCATAGCCCCGGTTCAGCCCAGCATGCCACCAACCGCAGAGGTTTCCACTTCCAAGGTCATGGGCTACCACAACGTGCCTCCTATCGCTGGCCTGCGGCCTTCGCTCGTGTTCATCTCCTGCTGCACCCAACTCAGCGTAGATATAAACGGTGAGCATATGTCTACGTTCAAGGAAATTAATTTTAGCGCCAGACGATAGCGCAGGACAGTTTGGTTTTATGTTACTTGTGAGTTTAGCACGGGCTGTGGGAAGCTTAGGAACGATTACATCAAGTCCATTCCGGGGGAAGTGTATGTCACTGTAAGCGTTGACACAGAGACCAAGACGGCTGTGCTACAGATGATGGCGTTCCACATTGCTGCGCCATGAGCGTGAAATTTCAAGAATTAGACCAAGTAACTTCATTGCGCCCCACCTTAACAGAGAGGGAAATAGGCAAGGTTATGATGAAAGGGGGATAGTGGGGCGCTCGTGTGGCTGGCAGAATGCTATTATCCAAAGGTCTTGATCATGTTGTGTTGCTATGGACCCACTGCGAATGTAGGCCCCAGGGTGACGTTGACTTTGCCAAGACCTCGGGCTGCATATTGGCAAACCGTTTCTTGTAGGCACACTCGAGCTCACGCCGCCGAGAACAGCGATCATGTGACATGATGTGGCTTCTGCCAAAACTATGTAGCGGAAATAGATAGAGCGAATGGCAAAAACTGCTTCTACATGTGAGGCCGCTGTTTCTTCACGAAGTTGAAATCAACGTACCCGAACTGAAGGCTTCTACTAATGTTGGTTGTGGGCAAGTGATTCCTTGGGTGCTGTGCAAGCCGCGCTGTTGGATCCTTGATACTCGCCATTGGATGCTGAAAGTGCATCGATTGCAAGGGCTTGTGCAAAACGCGCCGTGCGATGGATAAAGTGGAAAATGCGACGCCGGTTAGGCGTGTACTCGAAGCTCACATGGCTCGGCTCATGTTTTGTACTTTTCGAACGTTTGCTCGATCACGGCATTTCTATGCTGGCTTCTCCATCGCACTTATGATCGCGACGCACTTTCGATGAATAACGGTGTACGTGTTTTTCCGGAACACAAGAGTGTTGCCATCGCTCAGAGAAAACTGAACAAAATTATCTTGGCTTAAACACTCTGTTGTTAAGCCTCAAGATTCGCACATAGGTCGTGCTCAGTTTGGTTTTGTTCTAAGTTAAATACTCCTCGTCTGCGGCGAAGACGAACCAAAAGAACGAACTTTGCAGCAATGGTCTCAATAGCGCACTCTTGCTACTGCGTAGGCTGAGGCGATAAAGCGCTCGTTCCTGTGATAGACACGAGGTAGCGCTACATGCACCATTGCTACCAAATCGTGGTGTTGTGGTTCGTCTTCGATATAGGTGATGGGGATTATCAAATGATTCTACTGAATAAGGTGAGTACTCCACATTAAGGTTGTATCAAACACAACTGACCCCCAATAACACCGCTGTGCGAAATTTGATCCTGACGATGCGAGCGATTAAGGTAGGATAATTTTTTTCTATTCTATCTGAGCGACGCCACACTCAGTAGTATTGATATCTCAAACCATGTGCTGGGAACTTGCGTCAAGCTTGTTTTGAGGAGGCTGGCCCCATATAGGGGCAGCTCGCGGCGATCCACTTCAGCGACCATGGACGTTCAAAGAATAATGGGCCGGTGAGCTAACTGTTGCTTGACAGTTGCATTTTTTCGGAAACACACAGTGGGGTTACTGAGATGTGTCATTCCGTCCTTGGCGCGTCCCGCACGCAGGCAACTTTGGCGCGAACGTATTGCGCAAAGGCCATAGTAGCGAAAACGCAACCGCACACGACGCCAATAAAACTTTTTGTTTTCAGAAGTCACATTAAATAAAATGTGATAAATGTTCAGGCAAGAAAATTAAAAAAAAATATTTATTATTTTTAAACTTCCTGTTAAGCTGAAATATTGGTTTTTGTGGTGTGCAGTACTTGGTCAACAGGAGAGCAAGCTATCTCTTATTTCGGGAAAACTTTGCATTAACATGGTTTTGTGGCCGTTTTTTGCAATTTATAGACAGGATATCGAATATTAGGGCATGCGTGAATATTGAACAACGTTTATTTTTCCTTTTTTCTCGGCCAAAAGTTGTGGTTCAGCACTATAAATGTCGGTTCTGCAATCAGTAGCTCTCCGTCCCATGATGCTTAGAGCGCCCATGGTAGCTGAAGAGGTCTTGAGGAAGCTCCACGCAAACTGCCACAGACGGGGCGCCAGCTTTCCCTCAAGGTAATTGTTAGAAAGTCTAAGCAAGCTCTATAGAAAAGCACTCATTTTTGCCAGTTTGCTCAAGTCTCGAGATCTTAATATGGCAACATCCTGTCGTTTTTCAACCCCATCCGCCACTGACGGCAACCGAGCTGACGTTCATAATGGATTTGCGTGTTCACTACGGCATAGGCTTGCTCAGCCAAAGAAATCATTCCGAAAACCGAAACTGTTATGGAGAATTCTCTAATAAGCGCTCACGCTGGCCGTTTGGGAACACTGTGCTCTATGGGCACTCATTGCGTGCATCTGGTGACGTCGCCCCAACGCTAGGAGCGCACTTTATTTAGAGGCGATGATACTACTTACGGCTAGATTATTTTTGTGTTTTCGTAAACGGACAGACATCTGATCGATGCGTTGGTCATGTGCAATGATAATTTATGCGGAACAAGGGTGCGTACTTTGAAGTCCAAGGCATGTTTTGCTATGCTTCCATATGGGAGAGTGCATGGAAAGTGCTGGCTCCCAACAGTGAGCTGCTTCCATAATGACAACTTACTATGCGTCTCGAAGGGTCGCTGACGAACCCAGGTTCAAAACTGATTCTGCGATGATTACAAAAGCTCCTGTCTTAATTCGTTCTTTAAATTCCGTCGCATGCGGAAAGAACTTTCAGTTGTTCATTCCGTATGTTATTTCTTTCTCATAGCGCACTGTGTCCAGCTTCTAAGTTGAATGAAAATGAGTCGTCCATCCGCTCCTCACACTACGCCACACTCTCTCCTCCCCGCTGGTCGGCGTGGCTGGCACTGGCAGCGCACGTGCAGTCATCCACAGCCCTATCTATAGAGCGCTCGAACTCCGTGCAGTCTGCTCTCCTCGGCGGTAAGAGCGACGTCTAGCGGCGCGCCTGGTTCGAGATGGGGCGTGTTTGATGCTAACACGATATTGAAAGATGCGCTATCTCGAACCAGGCACTGCCACTAGACATCACTCTGCGCGCTGCCGAGCGCAGACGGAAGAGAATGTGAGCGGTGTTGTTGACAGACAGGTCTTAGGGACGACTGCACGTACCAGTTCGGTCTTGTCCGCAGGGCGGAAGAGCACATATCGGGCGGTGATTTAACCTGTGATACTTTCTCTGTCCCTAAGCGCTACTTCTCGACATCATCCAATCAATCGGTCCCGTTCACAGGACCCGCACGTGGCTGGGCAAGCGAGGAAGGCCTGCCTGTTGGTTGATGTTTGTAGGGCACGTATACGGTCCTTTAGGCTTCACTGCGCAGAGTGCTTCAAGTTAAGGTGCTTTAAGTTAAAACCTATATTTCAAGGGCATAACGTGCGCTGTTTTGATGCACTGATCTCAGTTTCTACAACTACAAGCACCTACAAAACTATGATTGAAGCTCTACGGCGATTTTGTCCGCTATTTTAAATAGTAGTAATAAAAACAATTATTTCCAAAGAGAAGGGCCGGTCGAGAAGACATATATTTGGAGCTTCAGTGTTCGGCCTTCCCTCTTGCAGGATTCGGTTGGCCGCCGCCATGGCCTTGGCCCTCGTTACCGGCATAAGATTGGTGCTCGAACCGGAGTCAGTCAGAAGGGCCTGCCACTGCTCTATAGACCAGGGCTAGTTGTATTGGGTAAAAAAGGCTTTTTCACAGCTCCAGAAGACGTGGTACATCGTGGCGTAGCACGTCACGTACTCTACGCACCCCATACGCACTCTTTCGCGCATCTATTCGGCCAAATTTTATGATATATGGCTCTGCTTGGGTAGGTGACTGTGCAGTCGTCTGAGCGTGGTGGCCTGCACCCTGTTGAGACTGCCCGCTGGAGATGAGTACTTCTCGCGCACTCCCAACAACGACTTGATTGCCTCCTCGTAATACCCTGGCGTCATGGTTTCGACCGGCACACACGCCCTCCGTGCCATTAACTCTCGGACAGCGGTGTCTACTCTGACGTTTCCCTCAACCCTAATGTGGGGGACCCCAGTGATGATTTGTCGAATGTTTCTGCTGTTAGTTCCACGTTGAATACTTGTGTTGTTAGTTCCGTGTCTGTGTTTTGTTCGGAAAGGATCCTCGCGTTGTTGCGGCCGATCCTTCAATCTCTGAATGCCCTAACTGCAGCATGTGAAGCTTCAGAACCGCGAAGGAAGAGGGGCGGCCAGATCATGGCGGTTGGACAGGTTCCTAAAGATGAAACTTGCAGTTTTTTACAATTACAGAACGAAGGAATACCCGAAGGCGGTATCAGTAGCGAACGCCAAAATAATCACCCTTATGTCAGTGCGCACAAGGACAGCACATGCAGCGGAAGCGATCGCCACAGTTCTAGCCCTGACTGAGGCCAATCAGCAGGCACTGAGGTATACGACAGCCACAGATTTCTTAACTTTAAAACCCCTGCTGTTCCATTAAGAGAGGCGTCGCAGAACTGCCTCAAGGTGCAGCCCGTCATAAAATTTTTGTCCACAGCGGAAAGAACAAAAAAGACTGCGTACACTCGTTTCGCAGCAAACTTCTCTCTTAGAAAAAATAATATCAAATGTCATCCACTGCGTTCCGACTGACTGGAAATTGCTAAATTCTTTGCTGGTTTAGGTCGACCCGAAACCTCAATTGAGATTCGCTAGTGAGCACTAAAATCTGTGGCGGTTATCGGCAACAGGCGATTACCTCAGCACGACACTTTGCTAACGCTTAAACAACAGGTTTATCTTCAGAAAGTGTGCGCCTCAAGCAGCGCTCAAACATTCGCGCTGCGCTGGCAGGCAGACGCGGCGTGACGTGCACCGCAGCGCAGGGACCAGCTCCCACGGGCCGTGTTTCGCACCTCCCCTTCGAGCGAGCCTACCGTGGTGGCACACGGCGCAATCCTTGCATTATCGTTCTAGTCCGCCTGCAACCGGGGGAGGCTTCCGGCTGAACTATATGAGTCCAGTGTGCCGTAGTTCAAAATCTCCCCAAATGCTTTGAATTTCCCAGCTGAGCAGCGGCAGTTTCTTCTTTGGCAGTGGACGAGCTTGCAGATAGTGATACGAAGATTGCTGGTGCTTTGAGGTGCGGCCTCTGCGTGTCTGCTATGCGGTCGCCTCTTCTTGCGAAACGTAAAAGTGCACAGGATATGTGCGTGAAATGAGTGCGTTCTATGTCTTGAAGAGATGTCACAATTATTTAAGGGCACGCATTATGAAGTTACAGCATAAAACCTAAACTGTAGTGGTCTTCAGAGTCAGAAAATTTAGTCCAAGGAGCAGTCAAAAAAGTTTCTTAGTTATACTTGTACTACATGGATAAACAATAATAGAATGATCTTAGCGCTGGGGTGTTAGAGCGGGAGCAGGGGAAAGAAAAATAGTTCGTTTGCTTCATGCGTACCATCAAAGTGGCGTTTTGCGGTAAATTTTAGGCTGTATTTATAAATAGCGGTAATATAGACCGTATTTTTGGGTAATATTTTAGTTTTGTAGGCCTATATGCTCGAGGGCTTAAAATCGGATCCAGAAGGTGGCGATAATGAGAAGCGGGTCTTGGTTGCAACCAGCGAGGTATAAAAAAAGAGCACTGGAGGAAAGACTACAGCAGTCACAATGCTTTTTCTCTGTACTTCACTTAATGTTTTATAGAGGCAGGACTCGAAGGCGCAGACGGTGTCTAAATTGTACTAGTATGTAGCGCATAAGTCATCACGTATCAGAAAAAACACGTCGACATTATTCTTCGGACACTCGCCACGAGTCCATCCTTGCGTCTGTGGCTCTCTGCAGATGGACGCCGTGCTCCCAAGTCGACAAAGAGAGGACGTATTTAAATTTAATTCATTTTCTAACTGGCCTGATCTGCCGACGCAGACTGGAAGAAGAGCAGGTGCGGGAGGAACATCGGTAGGTTGCTGAGGAGTGGTGACCCGAGGCCGCCCGTGCACCATGCCGCTGATGAAGCCGCCGGACACCACCAGCTGGCAAAGGGTCCCACACCAGGGTGAGCGATTTTTAGAAAACGCAGATTAGAAAACGCAGTTTGTGGTGCTTATTCTTTACTATTAAATGAAGCAAGAAACTAGATGGCGCGTATTACCGAAAGGCAGTGTGAAATGAAAGCCATATTTTTTTCTAGAGGAATTACGCAGTAATGAGCATTTCTTAGTATGCATTCTAACACTAGGATTCCAACAAGTATTGGACAGGTTTGGTGCTGCTGAGAAAATGGAAGGATTCTACTATGGCGGTACTTTTTAAAATATAGCTGATGGGAACAACGACCTCTACGCATTGGTGTGGATGGTGACCTATAAGACCTCACTGGCGTATGAAAAAAGAACACAAGGAAGGTAGCCTGACGCAGTTCCTTTTGACCTTTTGCTCCTATTGTTAAGGTGCATATAGGTTTATGCTTTATGGGGGTTTAACTTCCCGCAGCTACTCGGGCTAAGAGGGACACTGTAGCGAAGGGCTCCGCAAGTTTAGACCACCCGGGGTTCTTTAACGTGCACTGACATCAAACAGTACACGGGTCTCTAGAATTTCGCCTTCTTCGAAATTCGACTGTCGCTGCAGGGATCGAACCCGCGTCTTTCGAGTCAGCCGCACAACGCCACAACCACTGAGCCACCTCGGCGGTGTAAGAAGCAAGCAATACTCTGCCTGATATCCTGGTCATGTAAAGCACCCACTTTCACTTTCATATGCTTTACATCTATATACGGTGTTTCAAATTAGAAATTGAAGACTTTTAAAACTCTAACGATGTTTAAAGCGCTGTTTAGTGAAAATACCGAGCATGCTATTGGACTCGCTTGCGCGCTAGCCCTAGGATCAGGCGAAATGTTTGAAAGGAATTTTCTCCGGAAGGTTCAAGTTGAGATGGGTGGCACAGAAAAGGGTCAGGAGCAACATTGTAACCAAAGTAATATATAAATTCTCCCGTGCTGGCGCTGTGCATACGTCCAGAGTGCAGGCTGTCCTAAAGGGCGTCTTGACTTAGGCCAACATGAGCAGTGAAAATTTGATGCACAATGATCGGTTCAATGTGGTTCATTCTTTCGCGAAAATTGCATGTTGTGCAAAAGAAACTGTAGATTAAAAAAAGAAACGCAGACAGACTTCAGATTCATCACTAAACCTAATTCTCGAACCAATCGTGTATCGATGTAACAAAGACCTGAAACCAGCGCGGTGCGTGGTAATGGGCTCCGGACCTGGTTCGGCATTTTAAATAGACAAGATCAGTGTGTAGATCGCGCGTTGCGATCGTCTAAGAAAAATAACAGCTGTGTCCACCCTGTGCTGTGGGGTAAACTGAAGTATACCCGTTCTCTTTCGACAAAGGAATACCTATCCTCTGCACTGGCACCCAGAACTTAACTATCGACGCAGCAAACTGCATTTCATTGGTTCATCTTTGTGGTTTTCGGCCGAAGGTGGACGACGACAATTCTTCTACTAGTCGCTCCCGTTCTTTATCGTTGCGGCGTTCACGTTCAGAAAAAAAAACACACATTTTATTTCTATGATTGGCCTATTTATGCATCTGCGTGGTATGAATTCTAATCTGCCATTGGTTTATCGTTCACCTCTTTCAAATCTCGTTCATCGCGAACGCAAATATGGGCGCTCCGTATTTTCACAATGATGTGCGCAGACTTCGTTGCCTCCGCCTGTCAACGCTGGTAGTCGTGTTTCACGTATTCTATTATGCCGCGAGGTTATATTTAAAAAATTATACCAATTTTCGGGTTCCTTGTCAATCGCACAATGCGTGCGAAAAACAGGTCTCGCGCAATTTTGGGGAAATTTCGGCTTCTAATTCGTCAAAACTTGCTCGAGAAAACTATATTGTTCTGATATGTTACGACAAGTGGGAAGTGCGGTGCCCAATGTCTCCCGAAGACGGGCTTCTTGAAAGAATTGCGGTGTTTCTTTTAGAAATGCCATGTTTTCTTCTCACGAATGGATGCTGACAGTGAAATGTTTCAAGTGTGACATTCATAACCTGTTGTCTGAGATTCTTTTAGATTGTTTATTTGCTTGTTTATGTCGAACCGCACTCCTCCACGAAATATCTGGAACACAGCGACGAGCACGAACGCTGTCATAGCTTTTGACGAGTTTCGTTGAACAGGTTTTATATCCTCCCCAAGAACGGAGAATACAGAACAGCGAGAACGAAGGCAGCTAGCTATGCGTCTCGTGCAGGAATTGGTAGGCTTGTCGTTGAAAGCGTCAGAAATTTTGCAGACGGGAAGAGAAGGAGAAGCAAAGGGCATGTCGTATTTCGCGAAATATTTAGACCGCGAAAAATAAGACTGTTACTGTGCCTGACGAGGTGGGGCTGTTACGTAGATATAGGATGTACACCGCGCATTTCTCTAAAAACGCAGGAGAATCGAAAATTTCCCTTGCGAAGTATTGCCGCCCGCACGAGATGGAGCTTTCACATCGCCAGGCTTCCGAGCACGTAATAAATGCTGTCTCGCCCCAAATCGCGGGCCACACATGGAGCACGCTTGACGCGCTGCAGGCCAAGTATACACGTGGGCGTCTTCTTCGGGAAGTACACAATTTAAACACAATCGCCTGCAGACGGTTAGAAACAGGCGTTTCACTTCGGAATTACAGTAGTACAGGATAACTTGGAGAAAAGAGCACCACTGTGTACGTGAATTTTTTGGTGCCGAATGTTACGTTACACATGCCACTTCAGAAAAAAGTAATCAAGTACATTGTTGGAAACAGTAATATCGTCAATTCCACAAGCACACTCACAGCACATTCCTCGAGAACAGCAATCCAGGCCCAATGGGAAACATCATGCTCACCATAACATGGAATACAAAAGGACTTGCGGTTCTGGTTCTGCTGGTTTAGAGAGACGCTTTTTCATAGATGAAGATAGAACTGATTAATTTGCTGCAAAAGCTCGCACGGGTAAAATCGAGAAATTAACCTTGCCCGCAGAGGGTGCATACCGTTAGTGTGTAGCGCAATTTTTGGCAGGCTACGTATAATGTTCACATTACCTATTTTTCATTCTACAACTCGCGTTCTATATAAGTTACACCCAACTTAAAACATTTCGTTTAACGTAAGAAATCAAAAGCAAGTCGCACTGTGTAAAACGGACCAGTCATCCTCTTTAGAAACGCTAATGAAGACATTGAGAATATCTCTTCGTTAGTGAGTCCGGCGAAAATGCACGCTTGAGGCGCCCGCCGCTTCTGCACGGATCCATTGGGTCCCTTCTCTAGGACGCCCTGAAGGTATATATTTCTTCGGCGGGACAGTTTAAACCAAAGCGCCATTTATCTGTACATAACAAAGAATGCTCTCGTGCAGGCAAATTTGCTGCCTATCACCGCAGCGTTGGAACGTCAAAATAGGAAGAAAGAAACAGCGGCAGTAACCTGGAAAGTATTTTTGAATTAAAGAACTTCTCTCGAGTACCGGCCACGTGTGAAGGAGAGCAAGCATTTTGGGTGAAGTTGGCGTCGGACGTGTGTTAACTTCTGTCGTATATGTCGGCATTAGTTCGTACCAGAAACCGAGTGCTCGCGCACACACGTGAAATGCTGCGATTAATTGCGCATTTTTGAGGAGGCTTCTAGGAAACGCAATGCACTTGCTTGTTTGAGCTGCTTGAGTTTATTTTCGTAGCGCTTGTTTGAAACGGGAACAGCAGTTTTCAACAAATGTATGCCAGTGATGCCTCAACACTTCTAGCAGATGCAGCTCGCTGGAAAGTTAAGGGAATGATGCCTAAACTACGATGCTTTTGCTTCTGGATAAGAGCAGCTGCGTGGTAACAATAACTGCGGTCGCACTAAGGGGCGAACAGGCCTGCAACGTAAAAATGGCAGCGGCCACGGCGAAAGAGCACCGTTTTTAGATGGCTATTTGTTTAAACTTGTGTTTTCGTTCCTGCAGGCGTGGGTGTTTCCCAGCATGCACCCGATCGTGGAATTCTCCCTCCCCGCGGTTCCACGACTTGGCTACCATCGTCGGTATGCGGTCCTCGCTCGTGCTCCTGTTCTGCCCCAGCGACATCGGTATGGAGATGAAAGGTAAGACAACTTAGCTTAAAGCCACGCTTCTAGCGGCTGTAATGGTGATATGCCGTGCTCATAACAAATAGAAAACGGCCAGGCTGTGAATAAATGGCGGTACATGCGTTCTCGTATGGCTGAATAAGAAGATGCAAATGGCTTGCTGCCACAGAAGGCCTATAAGCACAGCAAATGCATGAGCCCTCTAATATTTAAGGTCACTATATGAATAGAATGACGGACATGGCATGTGTAGAAGGCGGTAAATGCAATCTTAATCAGCAAACAGTTTTTGAATCAGTCGAGATCTGCGCTGAGAATATTGCAGGAGACCGGCAAGACGCAGAAAAAAGGAATTGTTTCACATTGCGGACAACCCTAAACTTTCATTTCTACTGCAAATTTGGAACGAGTTCTTTGCGAAATATTGGTAAGGGCAGCGTCTACCTTTCAGTGACATTACTGACCTTGAGATCAGAAATGCGTAATTTTTTTAATGCACGAATGTTACGTTCGGTTTGTAAACTTGAAACACGTGCCCTTTCCGTAATACAAATTATTGCAAAGAAAAAGGAAAAACGTGCGCCGTTTTTGTAGACAGCTGGCGACCGAGATGGCTGCCATATGTTGATAAGGAGCAATGCGGCTGACGTATAGAGACAGTGTTGCAATTGGAGGGCAGGCGTACCTAATCAATGGAGATCGAACGCCTGTAGTTAGAGGAAACGGCTGAGGCCTGGAGAAGGGATTGCAGCAGTCTCATGGCACAGGTATAAAACAATGATAGGCCAGCTGCGACCTTGGGGTCTCGGTGACTTCTTAGCACGACGATGTTTGCGGTGCGTCAGGAGATATAGATTTAAGATAGTGAGCTCATATAGTGAAGGAACGCGGACTCATAGAGCCTCTAAGACATACAAGAACCTGGTGACTGAAGCTTCAGCTCCTAAATGCCAGAAAGTGAGACAAAGAGCGGATTACTACTACGGTGACTGGCACCTCGGTGCGGCGGAAACGTTTTTAATGCCATGTAGCTTTAAGGCCAATTCACGAAAAAAGCCGGCGCCCGTCAGTCTGTGTCACGAAAAAACGTGGACGTGGCAAACATGGGCATGTGGCAATCTGCCCAAGAGGTTGAGGACAACCTGCACACCAAGGCAGGTGGCAATGAAATTCAGATAAATTAGATGCAGCTGCCACCTGCCAGCCGTGGCACTGCGTATCAGTGCACCTAGAGACAGACAGCCTCTCAAAGAACTATCCCTGCAGATAGGAACCTGACGCGAGCTCGGGAAGAGCAACCAGGGTCTCACAATCCCCACCGGTGGCAGTGTTTGAAACAGCCACCGTTCGGGGCAATGGGGCATCCGTTAACCGCTGCACCAGTGTGCCAGCTTTCGTGTGATGGCTCCCCGCGATCTACGAATTCATGAAAGAGGAGGCGCACTTGCGCGGGAGAGACGTCTGACGCTATAAAAACCAACTTGGGCAAAGTGCCGTCCTAGCATTTTTTCTACCCTTTTGCTAACGTCGTGGGAGCGCGAGGAACCGCTGGCGCATGTAGCTTTGTAGGTGCCGGAGCAACGTGGTCAATTACAGGTCAGATGACGTCAGGTTTCGTGCGCACGTTGGAGACTGTTTTGCCGTGTGCTGTCGGCCCCTGACGAGGCAGGCTTTGTATCGTTGGGTCACGCAGACGAGGCATGACTAGAACCACCAAGCTTGGGGAGCATAACGCCCACCATGCTTCGCTTGTGATGCAGATATCGGCCGCGTCACCCGCGCCGCTGATGCAAGGACCGCGCCGCACTAGATACGATACATCCTGTTTTCTTTCTAAGGAGAAAAAAACAAACATGCGATAGAAATGAAACACGGAACTTAGCAAATCTGTACAGTGTTTCCATCATATGCAAGCTTCTGTGGCGGCCTTCGTTCTCGGGTAGACCTTCTGAATGCAAATTCCTGCTACTGCACGATTGCAGAAGCGCTGACGATGACAGGACAGCTGGCAGTTGTAGACGTAGACCCTGAGTCATTGTTGCGGCAGGACTCTGAAAATGAAGTTTGATCTGCTACTTGGCAGAGGTCGTCATCGGGCTGATGAAGGCTTTGTTGTCGAAAAGTTTCTCTTGTAGGCAGCAGATGCCATCGCTTGCGTCGCAGGATGATGCCGACTGCGGCGATTATGCCATACGACCTGGGATATCTTGAAGACTGAATGACGAACACCTTTGGTAGCCCATGCCCCCTTTTTGATGCGAACCGTGTCCCCAGGATTTAGCGGTGCTAGTTTTCGGCTTGAACGGCAGGTTTGAGGACGCCTCAGCACGTTGTGAATTGGAGACGGCCGGACGTCGGGTAACGTTATCCGGAGTCTTCCTTGAAGCGCCTCGCCTGGTGATGGCCCGGATTCTGTTGGCGTACATGTGTATGCAAGAAGACCGAGCCAAAAATCTTGATTCATTTCAGTGCTTTTCTTTAAAATCCGCTTAACTACTCGTACGCCCTTTTCATCCCATCCGTTGGACTGGGTACCAAAGCGTGGCCTTGTGCTAGAGCATTCGCCTCGCATTCGGAAGTGCTGGATTCAATCCCCAGTGCCGCCGGGTACCCACCGGTTTTTAATGTGTACAAGATTTCCCCCGGCCTGGTGCTCGGCTCTTCTGGGGTGAGATGCTTGGGAAAAAGGTCTTGACTGCAGTTGTTCTGACGGATCAGCGATAAGCTCCGCCGTCAACAACGTTAAATCGGCCTCGTGCGGTAGAAGCCCATTTGTGGCCCTTTTTTTCTGACGTAGACGCACAGCCGAAAAGCGGGACTTGGGAGTGAGCTCTTCAAGTGTACTCTTCACTTGAGAACTATTCAAGTGTATTCTTCACTTGTTTCCACCTGTTTGCAGCCTGAGCTCTTCGAAACTGGGTTTGCCCCCGAACGGGCACAGCGGGGTTTGCGGAGCCTCGTCCAAGCACACACCCCTGAAGAAGCCGGGCGCCGGGCCGGGGGTGGCTTGAACTCATTTTAACTGGTGGGCGTCCGGCGATGGGTTTCGAACCAACCACCTCCCGCAGCCGAAGCGGAGTGGTGTGGCTGAAGTCGTACGTCCGAGTCTATGCAGCTAAAGCGTGGGTAGAAAATATACGGCAGTTATCTCAACAGACTTCCACTGGTGTGCCGTATATAGAAAAAAAATCGCCCTTCTTGCTTCAATGACGGTCTTCGCGGAAGTATCCTTGAGAACTTCCACTTCAGGAAAGTCTGACAGTGCGTCCTATATGCACAGGTATGACTGTCCACCATGCTCACATATGTCGATGCCTACACGTTGCTGTGGTGTATTAGGCACCGGACGCAATTTTAACTGCTATTGTGGCTGACTGTAGGCGTATATCCTGCACGCAGAACACGCCTGTAGGATTGCTTCGATGTCAGAGTTGATTCCTGGCCAGAAAACTGCATGCCTCGCCCTTTATTTTAATTTTTTGAGGCCTAGATGGTTTTGGTGAATTGTTTTTAACGTTTCTTTCATCATGAAAGCTGAAATTACAACTTTGCACCCTTTTAATAGTGCCCCCTAGAAATGAGAAAGCTCTGCCTCGAACGACTTCCACTGTTCTTTAAGTGGTATTCCGGCCGCCAGGCCCTCAATAACTTGCTTTAAATCTTCATCGCAAGTAGTTTCCATAGGCAACGTATTCAGTGTGTCCTCGGTAACAACTGAACAGATCACACTCACTGCGTGTTCTTCCGTCTCGTCGTTGATTACGTCTTTTTCTGCGAATGTCTCGGCTGTTGCCCGGGACAGCATGCCTGCGAAGAATAGCTTCCTTGCCGGCGTAAACTGCATTTTTTACGTCATACCGAAGAAGGCCCAGAAAAAGCCACTGCAACCTTGGGGGCATGTCTCCAGTGGCTTTTTGCGAGATGGAGATCAAGGGTTGGTGATCAGTCTCAAGGATACTCGAGCAACCGCAGACAAAATAATTGAATTTCTCGCAGCCATACACAACCGCCAACACCTTTTCAATTTTCGAGTAACGCGGTTCGCACTCTGTTATTGCCCGTGAAGCGTATGCTACGAGCTTGCATGTGTCGTTGCGACACTGCAGCAATGCTGCGCCGATTCTGTTTCCGAATGCGTCACAAGACATATTTGTTGTATCGAAAATGGTCAGTACGGGCTCACCACTTGCACTGTCGCGCAGCTGTCTCCACTGTTCAGAGATACTAGACGGCCAGTCAAACGGAGCACTTATCTTGATAAGATTTCGGGCAACCGCCTTCCCCTGGGCCAATGAAGACATGAACTTGCTGAAATAATTCACGACGCCCAGCAGCCTCTGTACCGCGAGCTTGTCAGCCGATGATGGAATTTGTGTCATGCATTTTATCAGTGATGGGTTCGGCTGGATCCCTTCCTTGTCGTTTACGTCACCCAGGAACGCAATTTTTTCGACACCAATAGAACACTTGTGCGGGTTAAATGTCAATCCGGAGCCTCTTGCTGCTCGCAATACCGACTGCAGTCGTATGTCATGCTCCTGCCTCGACGACCCCCTTGCTATAGCACGTCATCGACGTATATTCTGACGCCGGGAAGGCCCTCAAAAATTCATTTAGGGTTTTTTGAGATACCTTCGACAATGATGATAATTACAAACTGTAAGCACATAATTGTGTAGCTCCCGAAGTGCATTGCAAAGGCCAAATCAAAGCCATCTTCAGCGCCAACCTCGGCAGCCTTTCTGCAGCAGATAGCGAAATGGATCGATTGTTGGCACTTTCGGCATATTTTCCCGAATGCCAAAGAGCTTCGTGGCGTGTGCATACGTTCGTACTTTCGACACGCGTTACGTCCGGGAAACCCACTTTGTCTATACAAGTGTTCCTTGCGCATCGTATCAATCTGGCTTTCCTCCCGTGTGCTACTTTTCCTGCTCTGCTGCCACTTCAGCTTCTTCAGCAACCTGCTCAGTCTTCTGCAGCGTCAACGTGGTGTCACGCAGCATACTTTCCAGGACTTTCTGGTCGTATATTCAATCAATATTTTGGTCCCTGATCATTTCCTCCATCTGAGGGCCGAAGTTGCATGCTCATGCCTGGGTTCGTAAGTCTCGTAGGAAACGTTTCGTCTTGGTTTGGTTTTATAGGGTTTAATGTCCCAAAGCGACTCAGGTTATGAGGGACGCTGTAGGGAATGGCTCCGGAAATTTCCATTACCTTGGGTTCTTTAACGTGCACTGACATCTTGCAGTACATGGGTCTCTAGAATTTCGCCTTCGAAATTTGACCGCCGCGGCCGGCATCGAACCCGCGTCTTTTGGATCAGCAGCCGAGTGCAATAAACTTCGTAGAGAAGGTTCGAAAGAGTCACCAGAGTCCTGAACTCGTGTGCGGAAGACGGAGCGCTCTAGTACTGCCTTCTGCTGCGCCGCACAATATGCATCAAACATCTTAACGACCGTGGCGTAGTCACTCTTGCTGTCGTCTTTGCTGAAGCTCAACGTGTTAAAGATCTCAATAGCTTCCTCGCCTGCAACACTCAGCAGAAGTGCCGTTTTGCACGATCCCATTAGAGGCTTGTGTGTTGGTTCTGGTCCGGCGAGAAAAAATTAGGACGTTTGCTTAAACACTTGCCAGTTCTTGGCTATTTCCCCACCCGAGCTCAGCTGGAGCTGTCAATTGGCCGGTCTTGCAGTGAAATTATCAATTCTCCCGACAAGACGTCGACGCTCGCCCCACTTGTGACAACATTTATCGTTGGGTTCGGCCGACGAGGCATGACCAGAACCACCAAGCTTGGGGAGCAGAAGAACGACCGTTTATTGAAGAGCCTTCTAAGTTTTACATTGAAGTGGGAGGGGTATTTTTCTCTCGCCAACATGCTTCGCTTGTGATACGGATATCGGGCGCGTCTACCGCGCCGCAGATGCGAGGGCCGCGCCGCAATAGATGGGGTACAGGCTTGGCACGCAGCGGACCGAGTATACGTCTCCGACTACTTCTAAAAAATAAAAGGGCTCGTTCGCGTAGTTCAGCGAGATGCCAGTTAAGTGCACTAGCACATCTGTTTCCCTTCGGCTCCGGTGTTAAGATTCACTGTTCACGGATGGAAGTTGTTCAGATAGCGATAATGAGATAATGCTCATATATGCAGACTTCGTTATTCTCTACTTTACATTCATAGATCCTTGGGAGTCCCCATACCACTCCTGGCGCAATGGTGCAAAGGTTAAATGGTACGCCACTCCTCTGCATTGACTGGGGCTGCCATTTATGAAACTCGTGAGACCCAGGTTGCACTTCCCAAGCAACCTCTCCCGACTAGTCATTAATTGAACAGCCACCTTCCGTGGTGGGCAGTTTACCTGCAGCCCACCGGGCTGTGAACAACCTGTCTGGTGCATATATTTATGCACACACACACTTGGGCAAGTTCCCCACAACCCGGTGGCAGGTGCGCATGTTGCCACTAAGCAGGCTTCAGACGCGCAAACAGGCAACGGTGAAGTGCGGAGAATGGCCACTAAATGTGCTAGCAGACTAAAAATTCAGGGCGGGTTAGCTTGCGGCTAATCGCGAATTATCATGCACTATTCCAGCTAGCCCTCGTTTTGCATGTTTTATCTTGACTTCCTAAGGTTTTGCTTGATTAGAACTTGTCGAATACTTTGGTTAATACATGATCTAAGTTTGAGTGTAATTGCATCATTTTAGATTTGTACAGCAGTAGAGTTCGTCATTCTGTAGAGTCATAGAATCCTGGGAGTCCCCATACCGCTCCTGGCGCAGTGGTGCAGCAGTTTATCGAAGCGCCACTGCCCCGCGATGGCAGGTGTTGCCAATGGTGGGGCTTGTGAGATTCAAGCTGCTCTTCCCGAGGAACCTTTCGCGTCTAATCATTAATTGAACTGCTACATGCCACGGTGGGCAGCTTGCTCACAATTCGGTGGGCAGGTTGTGATGGCGCCACAAGGTCACGTGACCTAGGTGGCCCATCTGCCACGCAGGCGGTTGGTGCCCAGCAATCCCAGGTCGCGGTGGGACCACACCGGCAAACAGACAACGAATTTTCGGCGAAGTTGAAGCCCGTGTGCTGGCGAACTAAAAAAAAGCCCGCTGTAAAACTGGGGATATGCCAGTCTGTCCCACACTGACTTCATTTGCGGTTCAAAAGGAAAAGGTACTCCAGCCCCTTTTCCTATTGGCTTTTACTTTTGAACTTTTATAGACTGTATACGGCACATGAAAGGTGCTCCAAACGTATAACACTCTATCTCTGAAGCTGTTCGACAGCTGCCGCAGTCATGGGTTCGACCATGGCACCACTGGTCGCATTTCGATCCAGGAGAAATCCTAGAGGCCTGTGTACTGTGCGATATGAGCGCACATTAGAGAGCCCCAGGTGGTCGAATTTAAATGCAGTCCTCCACTACAGCTTCCCTCAATGTCTTATTTGCTTCTGGAGCTTAAATTTCATAAACGAAACAAAAGCAAACTGAGCCGTATGACCGAATCGCCCCTGTAATAAAGGGCAGTATTTATACTTCATATGAGGTTTTTCTCTTAAAATCCAGATGAAGGGAGCAAAATTAAGAAAGTGGCCGAATGAGCCCCAGTTTCATACACACTGAAGTAAAAGTTTGCTCGAAATATGCACCGTTAGCCTGCCTGTCCCCAAGATATATCCGCACCTCACGAAAATCTAACGAAGTAATAAAGGCAAAGAAGCGCAAAGGAAGCAGCAATCGCACCCACTCCTGCAGAAACCATCAGTGGAGGAAACCGTCACACTGCCGATGAAGCCGTGAGTGAAAAGCGAAAATGTTTGACACGTTGTTGCACGCTGCTTCATATAGAAAAAAATCAGCGTGTCATCTATCGGGTCACAAGGGAAACACGCGAGGACAACTACGGGACTGCGCTGCGCAGCAGGGCAGGCTTGCGCTTTGTGTGTGTGCGATTTCTGTTTTGTATGCGGCTTTATTTTGCCAGCGAGTAGAACGTATCTTTTTTTTTTGGAGATGTGGTCTAGCACTCAACGTGGTGTTATTGTAGGCCGAGTACACTACGCGTTCTTATTGGCCACGATAAAAGGGTGTTCGTGTGGACAGCGCTTAAAAACTAGCAGCTTCAACAGCTCCGCGGAAGCAGAAGCGCTGAGGAGAGACACTCTACTACCAGAGAACGAGACTGCCGTATGGAGGCACAAGTAATGGCCGGGCGCACAGCGAGACATTAAGGCATAGAATTTTTTGCTTCAGGATTTGAGCCAAGTGAAGCGGCGATGCGGCGGGGGAAAATATCAAGCTACCGTCATTTTACGCCGCAGCCTGTACTGGGAAGTTCATGCAGTATAGATTGATCGCGCGTGTGCTCTATGCCAGGTGCTCTTGTCGGGGGCCGTACCTTTACGGTGGCGTTTCATAAATTTCCCCTATGTCTGTTTTGCTTCTCCGCGCATACAATTGTAAACAAGTTAACTGCTGCGCTGGAATAGTCAATAAATTCTGCCCGCACCTTTCGTTGACTTTCACTGTGTCTTTAAGCTTAACGAAAGATTCAGACGAAGAGCGCAGTTTCGGGACCTTCGAATGTATGCTACCGCCGCCGGGAATCCAATCCGCAATCTTTACCTGCACCGCGGGGCGATCACAGCAGTTGTGCCTCTGTGGTGTGTTTGTAGCAGGCGTCCACACTATAATGTGTGCAATTCTGCCCAAGCTATATGGTTCTGGCGGTAACTAAAAAGGGCGCCGAATTTCTTCTTGGCTTTGCCTAACACTAAACAGCCGTGTAGTGTCGCTCATCTCCAGTGGGATGTTTTGTAAAGATTTAAAGCTACTTTAATTATTTTGTTTTTCTATGCAGAGCGTGTGAGGCGGAGTTAGTGGCCGCCCTTGCATCCCTGGAGGAGCACTCGAAGAGGCCTAGAGGATCCAGGGACACTTGGAATCTGTTCATTTCGACTTTTTTACTCTACAGAATTCGATAGATGAACCAAATGATTGTGAATTTTTTTTAAATAATTAAATGTTTCGTATGTGTCTATGGGTATTACAATTTTTCGTTAACCTTTTTCTACAAAGGAAGCAGTGACTTTTTGTGTGTTGTCATGCTGTGTGTAGCATCACACGTCACCGAAAGTTAACGCGTGGTCAGGCATGTCATTGCCCCGCCGTAAAAATCCTTGACAACTGTTTTTAAAAATTCGCACAGAAAGAAACCTACAAAAACCTCTTCACAAACTAAGTATATGCGAGGTACGTAGATGCGCTTAAGAACAGCTCAAAGCGATTAATGTAAAGATGTCACACTGGATCCATGAATTGTAACAAATATTCAAAGTCAGATTATTAGACAGAATATTTTCAAACTGCACCACTTGATACATGTGCGTTAACATCGAAAAAACCAAAAGACGGCATTTTGAAAAAAAAAGTCGTGTTTGCTGCAGCCAATTTTTTCCAATTTCCATAGCAGTTCACCAGCATGCATAGGTTAGAATTACATTTAAAAATGTGGGAGGCTTTTAACGTAGTTAAACCGAGTAGTTGGGCGAAAGCATGCGTTTAGTATGGTTGCTTTGTAGTGTCGTCGGCATGTCTGGCGAAAAAATTTGCGCAATAGTAGGGAAGGATGACTTAATGGGACGTGGGAAGTGCCGGCGACGAAGGCGGATTTGTCCTGGCTCGCTTCTGCTGTTTTTTGTTTTTCCTAGCGGTTCCGGTTTCTTCATCATTTTTGAGACCGTTCTACGAGGGGGGGGGGGGGGGGGGGTTGGTCAACGCTTAGATTAAAACGCAATTCATGTGAAGCGCAGGGTGCGTTTTGCAGATAAATGTCGTGTACCTCTCCAGGTGGCGGGTTGGCCGCTTGGTTTGCCAGCTTGTCACCCCTAAGCCTGCCGTTTGAGTCTCTGAAACAAAATGGAATTTATGCGAATCCTGTAGCTCTCGTCCCAATCGGTGAGGGTGCGATCAAAATGAAAACCCCCAAACTAATTTAACAGGAGGTAAGATATTTGACAGCCCGTTATCAGCAGATCTCAGAAGTGCGTCCATTTGGCCGTATAGGCATTGTCTGCAAGTCCTCAGAAGTGCAGCAGACTTGAATAGTACAAAATTTCCAGCTCACTGCCGGTGAAAGCAATCATTCCCGAGCATCTTGCACGTGTCAAGCGTATTTACTGTACGTGATGTCGACCAAGAATCCTCTCCGCAAGAAACTCTAGACGAATTTCAGGATGCGGGAGTTGGGCTGCTTTCAGTCTGTCCCTGCAATAGAGATTTAAACGGCTCGCGTGTTGCTACTGAGTGTGTAATAACTTTTGCTGGCTCTTACTGCCCTGATGAACTAAAAAATTGCCCGATTGTATGCCGTGTGGACTCTGGAACCCCGCCCACTTCAATGCACTAACTGCTGGCGGTTAGGGCATAGCGTCAAATGATGCAAGTCGGAGACCAGCTGCCGTTTCTGTGGAGAAGGTCATTCTGCTGATAACTGCTCCTCAGAGCAGTGTCATTGTTGCCCTTGCAGCAACAACCACTCAGCTCATGATGCCGATTGCGCAAAACGCAGTATATTATTGAAGAGAAGCGGTGCTGAAGAGCCGATGCTTACGCTCTTCTTAACAGGAAAAAGATTCATACGCCAGTCGTGTGCGCGCTTCTGTTGGGGACATTGAGTCCAGTTTGACTGCCTCAGTTGTGACCACATTAGAAAAAGCCCTTAATAAAGAAGCTGTACGAATGCTAAACACCTTTTCTGAGGCTTTTGCTGAGTTTGTTGCAATTCAATCTGTCACCATCGACATCCGTTCTGGCAGCAATGTCTGCACCTGTTTCACCTTGTGCAGCTAGTGCTGACCGCTCAGCAACATCTCATGATGCTTTGCAGGTCCCACCTAAAATCTTTGTTCATAGCAGTTCATGTCTCACCAACATCTGCACAGCAAATGTCGAAATGTTGTGCCCTACGCATAAGCGTCGTGCTTCTTGCCGTTCTCCTGAGATGAAAGCTAAAAAAGGAGGACCCAAACTTCTTCCCCAGGTTGATATCCTCGAAGAGGCGGTGTCTCTTCTCTTAAATTGGTTAATAATCAAGGCAGGTATGAAGGTGTTACGATGGAATTGCTGCTCCGTGCAGTCTTCTCTTCCAGATCTAGAACAACTTATTTACAAATAAAATCCTGATACTGTACGTTTACAAGAGACCTGATTAGCACGTTATAACTCGTTTTCAATGAGAAACTTTCGAGTTCTCAGGTCATATCGAAATGTTGGCAGAAGAGGTGGATTGGCAACCATGCTATCTAAATAATTATGACATCAGAAATCAATCTCTAAAAAATTCTCTCTGATTTAGCTTTTACGGATCAAAATTACATTTCCGAATCAAAATGAAAAACCCCCAGACTAATTTAACAGGAACTAAGATCTTTGACAGTCCGCACACCAGCAGATCTCTGAAGTGCGTCCATTTGGCTGTAGAGGCATTGTCTGCAAATACTCGGACATCGCGTGTGTAGCAGACTTGCTTCAGTACAAAACTTTCAGCTCACTGCCAGTGAAAGCATTCATTCCCAAACAGCTTGCATGTGTCAGCTTGGTGACTGGCGCAAGCAGTGTATTCATCGCAGGAGATTTTAATTCCCGCCATAGTGACTAGAGAAGTCGTACTGATTCCTGCGACCAGCTGGTCTGGACGTGGCTGTCTCAAAAAGCTGTACGCTGCTGCAAATACAGATAAATAACCTTTATGAGAGGGGCTGCTCGCTCAGTCATTGACTTCAAATTATGAGCAGGTAGGCTACAGGTGACTGATTGGTCGGCAAAGGATTCGGGACCTCTTTTAGGCTGCCTGATTATAACACCCATTATCTAAACCGGTCGGACTCTCGAAGGGGCGGAGTGTCATTGCTGATCACAAATGATGTAGAATGTCAGATCATTGATTCTTACACAGTGCTTTCACCAGACTATGAAATGCTGACCCTGTGCACGGCTAGACATGTATTTTCTGTGTGCTATCGACCACCGAATGGTGATTTGCTTGCGTTTCTGCAGTTCTATGATCAGTTCCTGGCTTATGTGGTTCAAAATCATAACTCTAAACCTCTAATACCTGGTGGAGATTTTAATGTCGACATGAGTGTGAACAGTCCATCATCAAATGCTTTCAATATGATCATATTATCGAATGGTTTTGCTAACTTAATTGACACACCAACCAGGATTACACTTGAAGGCCAGTCCACTCTGGATTTATTTATTACCAATTCCTTGGGGCCGAATGTTAAATCTGGAGTTTTGTCATGTTCCATCAGCGATCATTTGCCAGTATTCTTGTGTGTAGAATAAAGCAGGTAAATAAGAAAGAAATCCCCACCAATAATGTACCAACTAATAACAGACACAACACTGAATTCCTTTCGTGACGCCCTGTTGTCAGTGGAATGGGACACGATCGGTTATCTCACAAATGCCAGTGAAGCGCACGATAAGTTTATGGATATACTGACCCAACTATACCACAAGAGTTTCCCGTCAAGAACACGCAAAAAATGTAAAAGAACACGCAAACCATGGCTTACACTTGAATTACGGAGTGAAATGAAAACGAGGGACAAGCTATATCAACATTTCCTTCATACGCGATCAGCAGATGATCTTGTCCAATTTAAAAAACATCGTAATAAGCTAACAAAGAAGTTGCGAAATGCACAATCAGCATATTATTCATCTTTGTTGGATATTGAGTGCCGTCAAAACAGTTTGTTACGGTCGAGGTTGAACATCATCCTTAATCGTGGTCACTCGCATAATCCTTCATTGAAATTACAAGTTGACGGAAAAGAATTATCCGGTGCAGAACTAGCTGATGCTTTTAACGATTTTTTCACTAGTATCGCTTCTGCTCTCTCTTTATCCTCTCATGCTAGCAAATACGTTTCCACTTATATTAACAACACAGTGTACCTTCAACCCGTAACAGTGGATGAAATCATGTCCGTTATACAAGCCTTAAAGAACTCTAGCAGTTGTGACATCGATGGTCTTCAAGTACGCCCAATCAAACTTGTAATTTATATTATTGCTCCCATCCTCACCCACATTTTTAATGTGTTTAGAATCAGCAACTTTCCCAGCGAGAATGCAGTACGCAAAAGTTACTGTTCTGTACAAAAAAAGGTGATTGTAATGAGCTGGGAAATTACAGGCCGGTATCTATTTTACCGATGTTTTCAAAGCTGTTTGAAAAAGTCTTGTATTCGAGGATAGCAAATTTCATTGAAAAACATAATCTGTTAACACCACACCAGTTCGGTTTCCGTAAAAACCAATCAGTTGAATTAGCGTTGCTAGAGCAGAAAGAATATATATTAACGGCGCTTGAAAACAAAGCAATAGTTGTTGGCATTTTTGTGGACTTTTCTAAAGCCTTCGATTTAGTTAACCATAACATTTTGCTGGAAAAATTAAGTATGGAATACGAGGACAGGCACTAGCTCTTCAGAAATCCTACCTATCCAATAGAACTCAAGTTGTGAAAATAGGTGCCTTTACATCGAAAGCTAAAGCTGTTAGTTTGGAGTGCCGCAGGAAAGAATTTTAGGACCTTTACTTTTTAATCTCTATCTGAATGATATCGTCACTATTTACCCTAAAGCAAAATTTATTATTTATGCTGATGACACTAGTATTTTTTTTGCTGGGAATGATAATATTCTTCTTGTTGAACAATGTAACAGTGCAATGAAATCCTTAGAGGAATGGTCGAGAGTAAATGCAATGAAGGTAATGGAAAGCAAAACAAAAGCGATTATATTCAGGCCGAAAAACAAGCACATACCTCAGCATCAAGATATAATAATAAACTCACGATGCATCGCTTTAGTCAAGAATTTCAAATGTCTGGGTGTCACCTTTTCCGCAAATATGTCCTGGGATAATCACGTCAAGCATGTTATAAGCAAAATAAGTCAAATAACTGGTGTAATAGGTCGTTTAAGGTATATTCTTCCCACACGCATCAAACGTTTGCTTTATCATTCACTCTTTCACTCACACTTGAACTATTGTCAATTAGTATGGGGAAATACAACATCCACTGATATAGAACACATCCACCTGTTACAGAAAGAGTATCTCCGACACACATATAATGCTTCTTATACTGCTTCCACCTCAACTTTTTTTAGCAACTCTGGTGTAATTCCAGCTCACAATCTCTATAGATATCGCTTAAGCCATGTATATAAACAAGAAATCCACAGGAATATCAACAATATACGTAACCTATCCCAATTACAAGACAGAACTCCAAGTTACCTTACAAGACACTTCGAGGATTGGTCAGTACCAATGTCACGTTCAAGTTACAGGAAACAGTGCCTTAAGTACACAATACCAACGCTTTTGAATTATTATAATTCTGTCCGTTTTGACCTCTTCACGGCAACCTACAAGGACCTCCGGCAGATGTATTTGGTTTCTATGTAATGTTATCTAGCCTTGCTGCTGCTTTCGTTTGGATTTGTAGAAGTGTGTTCCGCTGTTGTTTTCTGTTCTTTTTGTTTTCTGTTGTTTTCGTTTACGAGTACTAAGTCTGTATCATATTAAATATGTATGTATATGTTTGCATATCAAGAATATGTTACGTGTTGCCGCCACTCTGCCAAAATAAAGGATTGTGGACCCGTCAAGCTGTCCAAGGACAGCTTTTTTTCTACAATCCCCCATCTGTATTTGATGGCAAATAAAGATTTCATTTGATTTCATAGTGATCACTTTTCTATAACTTTGACTATCCGGTTTTCTGCGCTTAAAATAGTTGTGTAACAAAAATATTTGTCGACCACAATATTTGTAAAAATTAAATGACCGCTTCAATTCCCTGTATCGTTAGCACAAGTCAGGGTGACAGAGCTCAGCACACGGTATCACTTTTACAAAATGCAGTAGACCACTCATTATTCACTATGTCCGCAGCAGCCTAAAATAAACAGCCGTCTCTTTGGTGGACAGAATATTGTTAGAAGGCCTACCTTCGCGCATAAAAGCAGCCTGGAAGAGGCTATCCGGCAATCAGAGTCAAGCTAGTTGGTTAAATTAAAAATTCTTCTCTACATATTTCACAGGAACAATTGCAAAACCAAAGGCGTTATATAGCCAAAATTTAAACACATATCTTTGAAATCTCTTTAATCGGAAGGCCCTGTATAGATTTATGAAACGTAACAAGAGTTATTCAGTCCCTCACCTCACTACTTCAATAGCGCTATCGCCACAAAAGACAGAGGAAACCCGGCAGCGTATTTCTCAGGCTTTGGCGTTACGTTTCTAGAGCAGAAAAACGTCCCTTTGTGCACAATATCACCCTCTTCGAATTATATCGAGGTTGACGCATCAGACCTCCTCTCAGTCCTGGCAATGTTGCATCCTGCATCTCCAGTGCAAGATGGTGTCACGGTTGTATGATTGAAAGTTTAGCCCAGGACTTTACAAGCGACCTCTTAGATATTGTCAATGCTTCCTAGGAAAATGCATGGATTCCAAGCATTTGGATGACAGCGAAAGTTATTTTATTGATGAAAGGTGCAGGGAAAAGATAGGTCGTGGATAATATTTGGCCAATTGCACGAACCTCGGATGTAGTCAAATTAATAAAATGAACTGTGCATAGTCGCTTCACAAAACATGTTCATGATGTTAACGGTCTCAGCTCAGCCCAGATAGGCTTTCATCGCCGTTGCTCTATGTGGTCCGCGCATGTGGATCTAGAGAGTAGATTCAGGCTCTCGGTACGCAGAAGGGAACTTTAAGCTTTGGTGACTCTTGATGTAGCAAAGGGGTACTATAGTGTAAAATATACTATTTTACTTAACACACTTGTCTGCTATACCCTTCAACCTACATTTATGCGTGGATATCTGAATTTCTGAAGGACAGGTACTTATTGCACAGAGAGAACCCTATGTTCTAATACATATAATCAGTCAAGAGGTGCGCCGCAAAGATCGTTGCTATCACCGCTGATTTTTAATATTTTGGTCAGTGACATCCCCATTCGTCCTGATATAAGCGTTTTGTTATGCAGATGACATAGTTTTTTTCTCGGCCAGGGATATCCATTCCCTGTACCTGGTTCTGAAGAGATATTCAGATGCTGTTAGAGCATATAGCTGCACTGTATTTTTCCCTCAATGTTAACAAATGCGGCATATTGGTATTTCCTCCAGACAGGCCTTTGCACATTTCATTAGTCCATCGCTCTCTCCAGATTCCACAAATGGAATCCGTAAAATATCTGGGTGTTACTCATCACCCAGCATTAGATTGGAGCCTTCATATAAAGAACAATGCGTTTAAGGGAGAACGCGCTCTAGGCCGGCTGACAAGAATTGCCAATAAAAAGTTTGGCATGCGCCGCGACATATTATTGTCTCTATACAAAGCCTATGTGAGACCTATACTTGAATTCAGTTACATTCTGTTCTCTGGTAGCGCGAATAGGTCTCTACTCTTAATCTTAGCGAAAAGGCGCACTCTACGTATCTTCTTTGGTCTTCCAAAATCGTTTTCAAACGCCCTACTCTTATATGAAAGCTGGTACCCTTATCTAAATTCCCACTTTCAAATACTCACGATGCGAAGTTTCCTCAGGTCGTCGGAGCCGGTGACTGATGTCAGTACTCCTATTTTTTGTGTCTCAGCTGGTCTTATTTTCTCATCATTGGCCACGGTGTCAAATACCACAAATTACATTAACGCAGAAGTTTGTAACAGAGATTGGTGTAGATATCAGTTCTTTGCAGGGGGTTGTGAGATGCCGGCAGCAGTGGAATTCCATTTTGACAATATATTTCCGTCTCATGAGAAACACACGCCCGCAAACATTTTAAACAATCTTCTTTCTGATCACATAGAGGAATACTCTCATCATAGTATGCTTTTTTACTGATGCCTCCGTGAGCTGCGAAAAAGCTGCAATTTGCATCTTTTCTCAGGATTTGCCATGGAGCTATTCTGTCCAGATCAAAGGGTATATTCCTGTATTCTTTGCGGAATTTTCGGCTCTTGGAATGGCCCTGCTCAAACGTTTATGCCATGTGTCACACGTTATCATCCTGGCTGATTGTTTGTCAGGTTTATTGTCCCTTGAAGCTTCACAAAACGTTTTTAAGCCGTTTATATCAATTTCTTGTCCCGTGCAGTTTGAACGAGGTTCGTTTTGTCTGGGTTCCTGGCCATGCAGGTATTCATTCAAACGAGATGGCTATTTGCATAGCAAGGTCGGCTCTTGACGGGTCAGTGACACATCCCATCCCAAATTTTAGTCTTCTGGCGATTGCCGGGTTTCAGCGGTTCCAACACGTATCAGCCTAGTTACGCCTTCCCTTACTAAATACCACAGATTATCAGCACATAGCGTATAATTGGAACGTCAATTCGTGTAAATTGAGGCTGTGTTAGGTATCAATGACGCGGTTGCGGTGTAGGATTCCCTAGTTTGAATTCCCAGTGTTATTATATTTCGATGCGAGCGCCAAAAGATCCGCATTGGGTTCAATTTGTGAGATTCTCCATAATTACATACTTGGAACTACTAAGTAGATTTGCTAACCCTTTTAAAATTCTTCTACCTCTTCTTTATTCACCAAAATGCTGTTTGTTATTTTACTTTAAATATTCGTCTGTTTTTTTATATACTTCACAGAATTCATGCTTGGTGTTAACATTTTGTCTTAATCTCCTATGGAAATTTCCTTGTTTATGCCACTACACCTTGGCCAATGCCCCCATGTGGGTATGTGCCATTCCTTAAGAGGACGAAGAAGTAGAAGAAGAAGCAGCGAAGCGAAGCGGACGTGCTGACGTGTTCTTGCTGGCCGCTGCTGTTTTCCGCATCTTCTGGTGGTTCCGGCTTGTTCATCCTTGGTGAACCCGTACTACGTTGGGGGGTTTTGGCCAAGGCGTAGTTTAAGACGCAGTTCATGTGAACCTGAGAGCGCGTTTTGCTGAGATGTCGTTGACCTCCCCAGGTGGAGCGTCGGCAGCTTGGTTTGCCAGCTTGCCAGCCCAAAGCCTGCCACTTGAGTCCTTCCACAAAAATGGCATTGATGCTATTCTCGTGGCTATAGTCCCCATCGATGAGGGTGCGATAAAAGTGAAAATCCCAAACTAATTCAACAGGAGCTAAGATCATTGACAGCCCATTCATTATATTCAGATCTCTGAAGTGCGTCCATTTGGCCGTCGAGGAATTGTGTGCAAGTCCTCGGACATCGCTTGTGTTGCAGACTTGCTTAAGTGCACAATTTTCAGCTCGCTGCCGGTGAAAGCATTCATTCCCGAACAGCTTGCATGTGTCAAGGGTATCGTAAGAAGTGTCGACCCAGCATCGTCCCCGCAAGAAATTCCACAGGAATTTCAGGATGCAGGCGTTGGGGTCCTTTCAGTCTACCGCTGCAGTATAGAGGTAAACGGCTCGCGCGTTGCTAGAGTCTGTAATAACAACTTTTGCTGGCTCTTCCTGCCCTGCTGATCTAAAAATCTGGCCGATTGTATACCGTGTGGACCCTCTAGAACCCTGCCCTCTTCAATGCACCAACTGTTGGCGGTTCGGGCATAGCGGCAAAGCATGCAAGTCGGAGACCCGCTGCCGTTTATGTGGACAAGGTCATTCTGCTGATAACTGCACCTCAGAGCAGCCTGATTGTTGCCTCTGCAGCAACATTCACTCAGCTGATGATGCCAACTGCGCAAAACGTAGTGAAGAGCGTAGCTTATTGGACATTATCAAAGAGAAATGGTGCTCAAGAGCCGATGCTTACGCTGTTCTTAACAGGAAAGAAGATTCATATGCTAGTTGTGTGCGCGCTTCTGTTGGGGACATTGTGTCCAACATGACTACCTCAATTGTGACCACAGTAGAAAAAGCTCTTAATAATGTGGTTGAGCGAATGCTAAACACTTTCTCTGAGGCGTTGGCTCAGTTTGTTGCAGTTCAGTCTGCGTCACCATCAACACCCGTCCTGGCAGCAACGTCTGCATCTGTTTCAGCTTCTGCAGCTAGTGCTAGCCGCTCTACATCACCTTCTGATGCTCCCCAGGTCCAACCTCACAACTCGTTTCGTAGCAGTGAATGTCGCAGTGACATCTGCACAACAGATGTCGAAATGTCGTGCCCTACGCAGAAGCGCCGTGCTTCCTCATCACCATATAATTCTAGTTCTCCACAGATGAAAGCTAAAAAGGAACCACCCAAACTTCATCCCCATGTTGATATCCTTAAAGAGGCGGTTTCGGCCTCTTCAATTGGTCAATAATCATGGCAGGTCTCAAAGTGTTACAATGGAATTACCGTTCCGTCTTGTCTTCTCTTCCAGATCTAGACATACTTATTCACAAGCATAAGCCTGATATTGTACTTTTACAAAAAACGTGGTTATCACCGTATAAATCATTTTCAATGAGAAACTTTCGAGTTTTCAGGTCAGATCGAAATGTTGGCAGGGGAGGTGGACTGGTAACCATGCTATCTAAAAATTTATGTAATCAGGCATCTAACTATAAGAAAATTCTCCCTGACTGTGAGCTTTTAGCGATCAAAATTTCATTTCCGCATTGTGTTGATATTACAATTGCTAATGTCTATTTTCCTTTAGGTGTACACAGGACAGACTGTTTAGACAGCTTGGTGACTGGCACAAACAGTGCAGTCATCGCAGGAGATTTTAATTCTCACCATAGTGACTGGGGATGTCGCACTGATTCCTGCGGCCAGCTTCTCTGGTCGTGGCTGTCTGCAAATGCTGTACGCTGCTGCAATTCTAGAGAAATAACCTTTATGCGAGGGGTTGCTCGCTCAGCCATTGACTTAACATTATCAGCAGGTAGGCTAGATGTGACTGATTGGTCGACAGAGGATTCGGGTACGTCTTGTGATCACTTTCCTATAACTTTCACTTTCCGGTTATCTCCTCTTAAAACTAGTTGTTTAACCCATAAATTTGTCAACCACAAAATTTATAAAAATCTGATGTTCGCCTCACTTGCTTCTATAGTTATTACAAGCCGGAATGACAAAGCTCAGCAGACGGTTTCATTTTTGCAAAATGCAATAGACCACTCAATATTCGCTGTGCCCGCAGCAGCCTCTAATAAACAGCCGTCTCCTTGGTGGACAGAAGAATGTGAGAAGGCCTATCGTCGCAGAAAATCGGCCTGGAAGAGGCTGTCCTGCAACCAGAGTCCGGTTTAATTGGTTAAGTTACAAATTCTTCTCTGCAACTTTCAAAAGAACACTTGCAAAAGCCTAGGATGAGTACAACCAAAATTTAAACACATATCTTTCAAATCCTCGTCATCGGAAAGCCCTGTATAGATTCATGGAACGTAACAAGAGTTCTGCCGTCCCTCTTCTCACTAGTTCAACGGTGTTATTACCACAAAAGACTCAGGAGAGCCTGGAGTGTATTGCTCAGGGATTGGCGTTACGCTTCCAGATGCAGAGAAACGTCCCTTTGTGCACAATTTCACCCTATTCGGATTATACCGAGGTTGACGCATCAGAGCTCCTCTCAGTCCCGGCAATGTTGCATCCTGCAGCTCCTGGACCAGATGGTGTCACTGTTGGTATGATTAAAATTTTAGCCGAGGAGTTTACAAGCGCCCTCTTAGATATGGTCAATGCTTCTCTGGAAAATGCATGGATTCCAAGCATTTGGAAGACGGCGAAGTTTATTTTATTAATGAAAGATGTAGGAAAAGGATACGTCTTAGATAATATTCGGCCAATTGCGCTGACTTCAAATTTAGTCAAATTAATGGAAAGAATAGTGCACAGCCACCTCACAAAACATGCTCATGACATCAACGGTCTCAGCTCAGCCCCGATTGGCTTTCGTCGTGGATGCTCTATATGGTCTGCGCGTGTGGATCTAGAGAGCAGAATCTGGCTCTCGCTACGCAGAAGAGAAGTTTCAGCTTTGGTCACTCTTGATGTAGCAAAGGCCTATGACAGTGTAGAGCATACTATTTTACTTAACAGACTTGCTCAGTTACATCCTCCAACCTACATTTATGCGTGGATATCTGAATTTCTGAAGGACAGATTCTTTTACTGCGCCGAGGGAGCCCTATGTTCAGATACATATTATCAATCATGAGGTGTGCCGCAAGGATCGGTGCTATCCCCTCTGCTTTTTAATATTTTGGTCAGTGGCATCCCTATTCGTCCTGATGTAACAGTTTTTATGTATGCAGATGACATAGCTTTTTTCGCCTCGGCCAAGCATATCCACTCCCTTTACCACATTCTACAGGGATATTTGGATGCTCTTGGAGTATTGTTGCAGGGTATTAATTTATCCCTGAATGTAGACAAATACGGAGTTTTGGTATTTCCTCCAGACAGGCCTTTGCACATTTTATTAGTCCATCGCTCTATCCAGATTCCACAAGCGGAATCCGTAAAATACCTGGGTGTTACTCATCACCCAGCATTAGATTGGAGCCTTCATATAAAGAACAATGCGTTTCAAGGAGAACGCGCTCTATGCCGGCTGACAAGAATCGCCAATAAAAAGTTTGGGATGCGTCGCGACACGTTATTGTTACAATACAAAGCCTACGTAAGACCTATACTTGAATTTGGTTGCATTCTGTTCTCTGGTAGCGCAAGCTACAAGACTCAACCCTTAATCTTACTGGAAAGGCGCGCTCTCCGCCTCTGCCTTGGTCTCCCAAAATCAGTTTCAAACGCCCTGCTTTATCTGGAAGCCCGTATCCCTGATCTAACTTCCCGTTTTCAAATACTCACGGTGCGAAGTTTCCTCAGGTCGATGGACCCAGTGATCGATGTCAGTACTCCTATTTTTGTGTCTCAGCCGGCCTTATTCTTTTCTCATCATTGGCCACGGTATCAAATGCCACAAATTATGTTAACCCAGAACCTTTTAACACCTATTGGTGTTGATCTCAGTTCTTTGCAGTGGGTTGATGACACGCCGGCAGCAGTGGAATTCCATTTCGACCACATCTTCCCATCTCATGCGAAACACATGCCCACAAACATTTTAAACGGTATTCTCTCGGATCACATAGACGAATACCCCATCATACGGTGCTTGCTACCGATGCCTCCGTCAACTGCCAAAAGCTGCAGCTGGCATCTTTTCGCAGGATTTGGCATGGAGCTATTCTGTCCGCATCCCAGATTATATTCCTATATTCTTTGCGGAATTTTTGGCCCTTGTAATGGCCCTTCACAAAATTCCATGCCATGTGTCTCATGTTATTATTCTCGCTGATTGTCAGTGTTAGTCTTCCTTGACACTTCACAAGAAGATTTTTTGCGCCGTATCCTGCGATTTTTTGTCCCATGCACTTTGAAGGTGGTCCGTTTTGTTTGGGTCCCTGGCCATGCAGGTATTCATTCAAATGAGGTGGCTGATTACTTAGCAAGGTCGGCTCTTGACGGGTCAGTGACACATCCCGTCCCGAATTTCAGCCTGCTGGCAATTTCCAGGTTTCAGCGGTTCCTACATATATCAGCCAGGTTACGAGATCCCTTACTAAATACCACTGACTATCAGCACTTAGCATATAATTGGAACGTCTGTTCGTGTAAATCCAGGCTGTGTGAGGTAACAATGACGCGGTTGCGGTGCAGAATTCCAAGTTTGAATTTATATCTCAGCAGGTGTGGGTTGACACCGACGAACCCATGTGACGCATGTGGGAAAGTTTTGGACCATTTTCTCCTCTACTGCCCAAAGTTCGCACTTCAGAGAAAAAATTACCTGGAGGTCCCTCTCTCCAGGTTAGGGCTCCCTTTATCTTTGCCAGTATGATTATCGTTTGGTGCGAACGCCAAGGGATTTGCATTGGGTTCTATTTGTGGGTTTCTCCACGATTTCATAATTGCAACTGGTAGGTGTATGTGCTAATTCTTTTAAAGCTCTACGAGCTCTTCTTTTTACCAAAATGCTGTCTGTTATTTAACTGTCAATATTGTTGTGTTGTTATTATTCATAAGGCCCTGATACAGTTGTTAATTTGTGATGTCAAAGTAACTTTGTGTGTATGCTGCACAGCCACCACATACCAGAAATCAAGATCAGGTCTGTGACAGCTTTTGACATTGGAGAGGTGAGAACACTTTTGGTTTCTTGGTGCGCTACAGAAAAGTGGAAGAGATTGTATTGGAAAAATGCGTGAAGATGTGTGAGAGTCCTGATTAGAGTTACCAGAGCGTGTGTGAGCACTTGGTAGTTTTTGAAGTGGGACATTGCTGTTAAAATTAGAAACATTTTTAGTAAGGGTGCGTGCATATTTGAAATTTTGAATATGAATCAAATATGTTTGTTATTTGGCTGTTATTCGATTTGAGGAATGGGTGTTGAAAATTTCTGAGTATTTGCCAGTGACCGAATACTGTCGACTAGCGTAAATCCAACCATTGCAAAATTTGCATTCATGGGCAAGTTATCCGAAGATGGAGTCAGGAAGACAATGCAAAGATGGATGTTCTCTTCCCTTTCTTCTGCATCATTTATCGCATGGACCAGCCACGTTGAGACGCTGCTAGGCTTGGACCTCATGCAAACTTCCGCAAGTGGACTTTTCCACACACCACACTTGGTGTAAGGAAGGCAGCTGGTCACCTGCTTTAAACAATTGCAGTGCGAAAGCCGATGCTTTTTTTGTTTGATCCGTCCGTAAAGGGTTTCATACTTAACGCTCACACCCATGACACTTATCCTGTTGCCTTCACAACTCTTCTAGCATAAGCTCTGCTGCCATTTTGTTTTGGTCAACTATGATGTGCAGGCAAGCCCACTTGCTGAATTCGCATGGGGCTGCTGAAGGGGGGCCGAGTCGAGGTGACACCAGCAAGGAATGTGATCATTTAAAGATGCCGCCTATTGCATGGTGCACTGTAGCTCATGCACATCTGACGTGTGCAAACGGAAGGCATGACGATGTTAGGAAGGCTCCTGTTACTAGGTGAAAAAAAAAAGCCTGACAGCGTAGTTTCGCTTCTTGAGCCACCATTGCCGGCTGGTGGTCATGCCGCACGTTCACCAGCTGTTCAAACCTATTTGTGCGCCGCTTTCTGACATCGACTGACATTTCGCTTATCATTTCTTTTTCTTTTGGAAGCAGTTTTTGTTGTTCAGACACCAATGTGCATTCCCCTCATTTACGTCTGCATTGTTCTTCCACCATGCCAGAACTGTGCGCTTGTCGTGGGCTAGCTTGTTAGCTGTTTGCGTAATGGAGCCTCCTCAAAAGGCTTCACCGTATGTTCGCATTTACAGCAGTTTTTTCTTTTCCTTGGAGGAGGGTGGATTGGACTATTCGTCTGGTTTCTTGAAGTCTATATTTTTACTACAAATCGTGGTGTTTTAATTGCTAGTCATGTACAAATGATGGATTTCATACCATCACACATTCTGCATGACCACACTGCAGGTTGCATACTGTTTTGCTGTCTAATTAGGCAGTTTTATTTAATTACGGCATCAAAGCCTGTTTTGAAAAAAAATAAGGATGTCTGCTCATTGATCTTTTTCTGAAACTGGTTTTTGTGTTGAACACTTATTTAATATTTGATTCAATTTTGGAAAGCATTTTATCTTTATATCTTTATTTGATTTGTATAAAAAAATTCTTGCACTTTCTCTCGCATTTCAGTGTGGATTATGTGCCTGCACGTTTAAAAATAAGGAAATTTATTCTTGAAGACTTTACGAATCGTTTAGTGTTTTATAGTAAGACTATATTTGTTGAATGCAAAGCTTTACCTAAGAGGGGACAATGTCTTGGCTATATTTAATGGTATACAGTGCAGCTGTATTAAGGAAACTGAAAAGTTACTGCATGCAGTGGCTGTAATAATTGCCGTTTAAATAAAATGATGTTGAAACTAATGAAAAAAAAACATGGGAGAAGCCTTTTTGGAGTGAGATGTACCAGCTGAACAGTCTGAAACGAAAGAAAGCAAAAACCACTTGCATTTTCTCTTTGCATGCTTGTAAACGGACCTGGACAGGCGTTTAGTGTAATCTCTTGATGGGGTGTTCAAACCTTGTGAATGAATTCGTCAAGATCGAGAGTGGAAATAGCTGTTTTTGGAAAGTATTCTTCGATTAAAATTTTGGCCACCCCCTTTGACATGTCGGTATTGAAAAGGCAACAGCTGTGGAAAGTGGAGATGCGGTAACATTGGTAACGGCGGGGAAACAGTCCTGCTGTGTAAATTTCAGCATATGTTTTTCTGCTGTTAAGGACTTGCACCTTGCAGGAAGGGCAAATGTGAGGAACTAACACTTTTGTTTCTCTTGTACTTGCAGGAGTGCTACGTACAGCTCTCAATGTACAATCCAACGCCACACGTGACTCATGTGACACTGCTACCGCTGGAGCAGGCAATAGAAGGGATCACTGCCAAGGTATGTAACATCATTGCTCTTTGTTACTTGTGATTATCATAGATGTCATATTGTGTGCTAGCATTCAAGGCATTGTGGTAGTCATTGATGCTATAAGAGATATGCCACATGCCAAACTTTCACATGAGCATCTGCATTGTTGCCTAGATAACCAGGGCTGTTAGTGCAGTGCGGTATCTCTTGTAGCTTGCAGGTTATCTTGGAATTCTGTATTTGTGCACCCCTAATTTACTATTAAAAAAAACACACATTTTACGCTCCCTGCATGATGTGTCAGACTGCCAGCATGCACATGGGTGCACACAAGGCAGACTGTGAGGCTGCGAAAGGTGTGAGTGGTGAGGGGACGCAATACACGCCATTTTCTCAACTCGTTCATGCTGGTGGTCACTTTCTCGGATGGTTTGTGAGAGCAAATTTCCAGTAACCTCCGGTGTGTGCCGGAAGTCGAAACTACTGAACAGCTGTTGATCAGTTTGCTGTCAGTCAGCTGGGCCGCACATGAAGGCACCGTTTTATCGCCTTTTATCTCCATTTGCCGCTGAGTGCTGGCTTTGTCATTGTATTGTTGCGTGTTTAGTGCTTTGCGCTGTGCACGCGCTGTCATGCCGTCCCGCAGGGATCTACCTGTCACTGAATCATGTTCAGGAAGATTTCGACATATCATATTGGAAGCAAACCAAAAACTGAAGATTTTTTTCCCATTTCAGCCTAGCCTGTGCCCTTAAGTGTGTCCAAATGTGAAAAACCAGACTCCTCCCAAGCCTCCTCAAAATGGAATGAACCAAGCACAGCCGTGCCCAGAATAGCATTCACACACACTTCTTGAACGTGTTTATCCAGCCTTGTTGGAAGCACTACAGCTGCAGGTTGCACAGCACAGCATGCAATTGCAGCGGCAGTGATTGAGCACAGCGGCACAGTGTTAAGTGTTCTGTTGGCAAGAACAGCACAGGAGAAATAGAAGCCACAGTAGACAGCAACGTTCCATTACCTACAGCGTGGCAGATCTGAGTACTATGGTTCGTGAATCAGCTGAGCACATGAGACAGCTAGAGCAAGCGCGCAGAGCCAAACCACATTGAACTACAACTGACCTGGAATGGTCAGTCATGAGGAGGAAGATAGACACAGTACATCATCCATTTCACAAAGAGCAAATTTCCAGGCCAGCCAAAATGAAAGTTACCATAAAAACCGGAATATAGGTCGAACTTTTTTTCAAAATACCATGGCGAAAACTGGACCCCCGTCTTATATACCAGTCATTGGAAAAAACTATGGAAGTCTTGCAACACTGGGCGGCTGAAGTCAACAGCCTCCATCACTATCACCATCAGCAGCAGCGCGGCGGCACCTCTATTTTGCGTTTCCGTCGTTGCAAAGCTATTTCGTTAAAAGGCTGCTTTTTCACATTTTGTTTCAAAATGAGCGGAAGCTGATGGCAGTTCCCCTTCACCTTCAAGAAAAACGCGATTGAGTCCGCGGAAGCTCACAGCAGCCTGGCGGCAAAGTGCAAATTTGGAGTATCCGAAAAGAGCATTCATTACAGCTGGAGGCAGAAGCTGCGTATTACACCTTTTAGCAACCAGAAGAAAACATTTCGTAGGTGGACCGCAGCATATCCAGAATTGGAAGGAAGGGTTGCTCTGCGTGCAAGATCGCTGCCTGTGACTGCCGAATGCATCCGCGTGAATGCGGTAGAGATCGCGTGCCTCTAGACTCACGAAGGCGCAATTCAAGGGCTCGCCATCCTGGGTGCTGCGATTCATGAAGAGGAAGGGCTTTGCTCTATGGCGCCGTATTTCTGTGTGCCAGAAACTAACACACTGGTCGATGGGCGTGCGATTCTGTTAAAAAATTGGCTAGGTGTACATACGAGCAGCATTTAAATGAAAATACTGTCACCATTGCGCAACCTGTTAAGTCGCATTTGTTTCAAGGTAAGGGTGTCTTTCGGTCCTTTTTCCATTGAAAATTTTTTTTTTAATTTTTAGAATTGGTTAGTTAGGGCGTCGACCTATATTCCGGTTTGACCTATAGTCCAGCTTTTACGGTAGCATGGGGTGGGGTAGGAGGAATGTTATAGGTCTACTTATATTTGGAGTTGGCTTCTTTTGGTCGATGTATAGGCAGCAGTACACGGCATACATTGCGTGTTATGACCTTTGTAGAGTTATTTTGGATGCGCATCGCAAAATCTTCGCGTAATGTGTGAACCTTCTTTTTGAAGTCTTAATTTGAAGAAAAAAGTGCGCAAATTACGCGGGAAATATGGTGTTCCCCACTTTCTCATTCCTGGTGGTTTGCCTTGCATGCTACAGTTACTTTTCTCATGGCACTATCAGGGCATTTGTGCATTCAAACAAGGCTCAGCTGGGTCCATGTCACAGGAGCACACTCATTTGGTAGACAAGGACACAGTTGATTGGTGTCGAGAGGTTCAGTAATCTCGCACCAAGCTGCCATCAGCACGCTATAATTTCATTAGTGTGGTAATGAGCGGGCAGGTGTCAGGCAGGGATGGTGCCATGACATTGATGGTGGGGGGGGGGGGTGCGGAGAAGCAGAAGAGGAGGAAGACGGGGATGGCATGATGACTTTGCAGCACTGCTGTCGTAAAAATAAAGTAAAATGCAGTGGTGAGAGCTTCACATATCAGTGAGGGGGCCCAATGTGGGTTGCACTATCTGAAATGTTCATCTCGTCAGGGCATGAAAGAAGTGGTCAGCAAATTTGGAGGGTGGCGGCTGCCACGCCACCCCTCACCTCCCTTTGGTGTTGTCACTGGTGGCAGGTATTCTGCATGACTGTTGCCACAAGTGATTCTGTTGGCTGAAATGTTTTTGTACTTGGACTGCTTTATTTTTTAAAACAGATTAGTTTTCCAAGTTAGATAACTTGTGAACAACTGTATTTCTCTGATTGCTTCTTGGTACTGCTCTGCGCATACCTGCAATTTGAGCGTGATCAAGAGTGCATGCTGTCACTGGTCAAGTCCTTCAAAATATCAGTGGAGTTTGTACTGCTATCTTAACCCGATACTAGTTGACTTGTTGGCCATTACAGCTTCCTTTGTAGCAGTGCAAGGCTGAATTTTGAGTCGGGATATTCAAGAGCCTTCGAGACACCAGTGTGTCATGGGTGTTAACTGCGGTTTCTAAAAGACACTGAAATTTCTTCTGCCTGCCATGATACTACGACGGATATTCTTGGTGAAGACGAGGTGAACGAAGTGTCTCGGAGGTGCGGGTGCTCCGGGCTTGAGTGCTCTGTGCTGTGCTCTGTGCTGTGCTCTGTGCTGTGCTCTGTGCTGTGCTCTGTGTGGGCGCTGTGCTCTTGACCTGTCTGCTGTGCCTGGGGCGTTCTTGAGTCGTTCCCGTCTCGGACCACGTAACATCTTTGGTGGAACTCTTCTGACCATTCTGGCAGTGACTGCACCGCTGACATGTTCTCGCTCTCTGCTATTACTCACTTTGGCGATGAGCAGCGACGGGATATCGAGCTCCGCTCTATTATTGACCGCCTCAACTCCTCCCCATCTGACCCTTCTCTGCGCCGGTTTGTGCTGCATCATGACACTCTATACCGCAGAAACCTGAACCCCGCCGGCCCCGACCTCCTGCTCGTTGTGCCGAAGCACCTGCGCACCAATGTCCTCCACAAGCTCCAAGACCTCCCCACTGCTGGACATCTGGGTGTTTCGCGTACTTCCGCTCGCGTCAGTCGTCGCTTCTTTTGGCCCCGCTTCTACCAGTCTGTACGCTGCTATGTTCGTGCCTGCGATCGGTGCCAGCGCCGTAAACGTCCTGCCACTCTTTCAGTGTGTATGCTCCAACCTGTTGATGTGCCCCCTGAACCTTTCTATCGTGTTGGCTTGGATCTTTGGGTCCGTTTCCTGAGTTTACCTCCGGAAACAAATGGATTGCCGTTGCCACCGATTATGCCACTCGCTACGCAATCACGCGGGCCCTCCCAACCAGTACTGCTATTGACGTTGCCGACTTTCTCCGGTACGACCTCATCCTCAGTCATGGTGCACCCCGCCAACTTCTCACGGACCACGGCCATTGCTTTTTTTCTCAAGTTGTCGACGACATTCTTCATACCTGGTCCGCTAAACATAAGCTGACCACCGCCTATTATCCCCAAACCAACGGCCTCACAGAGCGCCTCAACCGCACTCTCACGGATATGCTCGCAATGTACGTTTCCCCGGACCATCGGGACTGGGACATTGCCCGTTCATACGGGACTTTCGGCTACAATTCTTCCCGTCATGACACTGCCGGTTACTCACCGTTTTATCTTTTGTACGGCCGTGAGCCCCAATTACCATTTGACACGCTGCTTCCGACATCTCCTTCAGCGCCTTCTGAATATGCACACGACGCAATTGCCCGGGCCGACCACACCCGCCAGCTGGCTAGGTACCGACTATAAGCATCACAGGCCTTACAGCAGGACTACTACGACCGTTGCCATCGCATGGTAACTTTCTCCCCTGGACCCCTCGTCTTGCTTTGGTCGCCATCACGCCGCGTCGGGATTTGCGAAAAACTTCTGTCTCGGTATGTTGGCCCATACCGTGTGCTCCGCCAGGTCACCGCTGTCACCTACGAGATCACCCTGGCCTTCCCAGAGACCACCTCCCGTGCACTTCAGCGTTACGTTGTCCACGTCTCTCGGCTCAAGCCCTACCTCTCGCCATCCCTAGACACGGCCTAATCTACACCGAGACGGTGTTTTTGCGACCGGTGGCCGAGCAACTAATATTCTTTGTAAAGACGAGGTGAACGAAGTGTCATCTGTGCCTGGGGCGTTCTTGCGTCGTTCCCATCTCGGACCACGTAACAATACTGTTTAACACAAATAAGGGGGGGAGGGGGAAGGCAGGAGAGAGTGGAGGGAGGATAGACACAGCTATGTGTATGCAACAAGGACGGGCCTTGTATATTTAATCATATTGCAATACTCTGTTGCACTTTTGACAACTTTTCTAATTTACATACGTGACACTCAATGGCCTCACAGCCCTTGCACCACAAAAACTTATCCATCAGCATCACTCTGACATGTTGTCGTCACCTGCAGTTGTCAGAAACAAAGGTCACATTTTTTGTGTAACCAAAAAAAAAGCTTGACAGGGCGATCATGAAACCTGATGTGAGAAAGGTGCTCATTGTTTATTTCATTGTTTTTACTTCATACACGTCACAGAATTTTTTTTGGAGCGTGAAGATGGGTGGAGGGGGGGTTGAGGGCCGTGACGGTTGGGTGGGCAGCCCTCTAGCTAGGTGGATAGGGTGGGGAGCTGGCCGGTGGTTGATGCTTCTGGTGGGCATCTGGCTTTCCCACTGCGCCTTTGAATTCGATTTCGCTATATTTTCGTTCCCCCACTGCATAGGCTTCTAGTGGGCAGAGGCCTTGTGGAGGGTGGGGGTTGGTGGGGGTGGGAAGGTGTTGATGGGTGGATAGGCATCCCCCTAGCTAGGGGTATGCAGTGATAAGTGGCTGGTGGGTGGAGGCTTCACTCATTGAGGCTTCACGTGGATGATGCCAGCATTTTTGCCAAGTGCCACTGTTACTGCTATCACAGTAAAAAAGAAGGTTTAGCTTGCTTGAGCGTGCCTTGGTGTCTGACCGTAGTGAACATTTTTTGCAAGAAAAAACACTGTAGACTTGTAGATGACAGTTTTACAGAGACCAGTTGAAAGAAGTCATTTTGCTTCCTGAAAGGGGCAGTGTAAAGATGTGGAGCAACTTGAAATCTGGAAAACAATTGAGAAAAAGAATAATGTATTATACAGGCATGTTTGTTGACTACTGTTGAGGCTTCATGTTACAATATTCGCTAGAGGGAAAAAAATTCAAGATTACTATATTTAGTAGTAGTAGTAAACTGAACTGATGGGATGTTTCCAGCTGCACAATTACATACAAGGATGGCCTGAATTTTTGGCTGCTTAGTGGCAGGAAGTATAGCAGTTGCATGTATAGTAATAAGTTGATGAGACCATCTAGTTAATGAAACTATGTGCTTCTGTCTGCAAGGCGGTGTAATTGTTCAGTTGTTAATGCGATAAGCTGAACATCCGGCATTGCAGGTGTGATCATTGTTGGCGTTGTGAGTGGAAAATTCGGATTAGGCCACCTGCCCATGGTGGTGGGTGGCAAACTGCTCACCGTGGCAGTTAAGGTAATGATTGGTTGCGATAAGTTGCTCGGGAAGAACAACCTCGGTCTCAAAAGCCCTAGTGTTTGAAACAGCTACCTGATAGGACAGTGGTGCATCGCTTAACCACTGCACTCCCCGCAGTGTATGAATGCAAAGTAAAAGCATAAAATGACCAATTCCGCATATATGGGCATGTAGGGAGAGCCTTGGGGGCAGGTGAAGTGCTTGCACAGAAGGGATCTCTAAGGCATTACACTTTTAACGGTAGGTTAAACATTATGCGATGGTGAAAGAAAGAACAGTGTCTGCCAAGTGATAAGCTGCTGAAGGGACCCATTAACACTATCTTGTTATATCCTCAAGGCAGAGTTCAAGTGTCCCCTCAAGTTTTTTGCTTAGTGGCACTAGATCGTAAGACCACTGCTAATGGCATGCTCTTTTCTGAGACCTGACTTATTCCTAGGCCCAGTAGAAGCTGCTGGCTCCAGCTTCCACACAGAAGAGGTCGGTGTCCAAGTTACCCATTGTGCTGCCCTATTGCAACACTTTTGTGTTGGGTTTTATTAACGTCACAGGAGATTGAGGCCAAACTGGCAGAGGCGTGGTGCTGCCTGAAGTGCTCCTCTTTGTACCTTTATGTGAAACTCATTGGTGAAAAATGCAAGCCAGGGCAGAAACGTGAGAATGCTGTCTATTGGTTTTAGTGCACAAACCTCTTGTTGTGGCTGATGACCTTAATGGAACACAGCCCCTTCAGGTTTCTCAAAAGGCAGTGTTTGTGGAAGGATGGCGCAGTGTGTGGCTTGCTGTGATAGTCGTTTCCATAGTCAGCGGGCTCTGTTTGCTAATTTGAACTGCTGAATAAAAAGTGCAGAAATCAGTACTGGCTTTCTCTGCTGGGAAACAAATGGTTAAGCTGCAAATTACGCTTTGCCAAGGTTGGCTGTTAGTATAATGCCTTATTGTATCCTTTAACAGCTAAACATGCAAATCAAAATGTCGCTTTTTTTTTCCTGTTTAGCAGCTTCTCACTGAGACATAGAAAGTTGCTAGTATCTCCCCTCTATTGATTGATCACTTTTTTTAAATAAAATATTAAAGGCAGTCAACAGGTCATTGACTGCATCACTGTGGTTCCACTTCTCTTTTTACTTTTTCTTCATTTTATTTGCATGCTAAATTGTGTGTGTGCTCATTTGCGTACTCCTATGTTGAAGCTTTACTGCTGCAACCTTTGCCTGCAGGTGCTGCTGCCTATGTGCGAGTTTACACTGCCAGCAAGGGATGACACAGCCGAGTTTGATGATTCCAGTGAGAACATCTTTGTGGATGACCCAAGGCAGGTGTCGTCTGACTGAACTGTTCCAGTCGAGGGCGTTCTGCATAGTCGTGGTGCCTACCAACTGCCAAAACCTGAAAGAGGGGAAAATGTCAGGAAATTCGGGGCTCGAAGAAAAAAAAATGCAGGGAACAGAAGATATTTTGAGTGCAGTTTTTCTTGGTCAGGGAAATTCAGCTTTGGTCTTATAAGTACAGCAAGGTCGTATCGTAATACCTTTGATGAGCACGGGGTATCAGATGCTTTTTGCTTTCTTTATCATAAAAATTGAGTTGACTTTTGTGGCCCCGTTTGCGGAAGGGTGCAGTCACAGTTGTCTTAGCAGAATTGCTACTACTCATCCAGGGCTGAAGAGGCTTCAACCGCATTTTGTTGAGCCCTGCCAGATGATTGCTTTGAGGTTCTTTCAAGCTGATAGACGTGTATCCATGATGAACAGTGAAATTTCAGCTCAGATCAAATCTGAATCATATTTAAAAGCTAAATATTTCCCATAGATTGCACCGGAAAAATTAATGTAAGGAAGTAGTTATTTTGCTATGTAATGTACCCACTCACATTTCCTTCTCAGTCGCACATTCATTAGCTCAGTGACTTCAGTTAATGTGGACCCAAACTCACTGGTGGCATAATAGATTACTTTGAGACAGTTTGAGGAAAGAGAGCACAGCATTTCACTTACTCATGAGCAGGCTGACCTGAATTGGAGTGCAAACCAAAAAGTCCCCGTGGTGCTGTGCACCTGCAGCTGAGAATAAGTGTAAAAAACTGTACTTGTTTGAGCATATCTTGCATTACGTGTGCATGCACTCAAAGGAGGTACACGCTGCACTCTAGTGCCAATGTTTACCTGTTTGGTTCATGTCCTCGTGTCTGCACAGAGCCACTGGTAGTGTTTGGTTGCTGCTATCTCATTTCAGGTTAGCTTGTCCATGACTGTGCATTTCGCTGGGAATATTATTTTGCATGATCTAGCACTTGCTTTCATATATGGTGCCATCCTAGAGCCAATTAGGGCAAATTCACTAAGTACAAAGTACAGTAAAACCTCGATAATTCGAACTTGGATACTTTGAAATCCTGGATAATCTGGAGAATTTTTGTGTTCCCATAATTTCTAATTTAAATTTGACCTGATAATGGGTTCGCCTTGAAGCCGTGAACCGAGAGGCTACGAGGACCATTACGTGCCTTCCACGCATCACACCGGTTATAGCTTTACAAGAGAATGCGCAGCTCAATATACCATTGATGAGCTGGTGCAGCAGCGCCAAGAAGCGCGCATCCTTAAGGCCATTCTATTGCACTCCACGCATGCACTGAGGACTTATGCAACGTCACGCTCCATTCTTCAGTCGCCAACGCCAGGTCTTCCCCCATGGAAGTTTGTACAGCTCAGCGGCAACAAGCCAACAGATAATCGCCGGCCAACATCTGCTCATTCGGCATCGTTGCTTCACCAGAAATTTGAGGAACAAGATGCTTACCTGCCTGAAGGATCCATTGTTGTCTACGTAGACGCAAGCATACAAGACTGCAAATCAACAACAGCTTATCTACTGTCCGTGCAGACCTGCCCTGAATCAAACCTCTTGGTTTCAGCTTACGGAACCCCCTTCGTCTTTTTGTGCTCAGCTCATTGCAGTTCAAGAGGCACTGTGCTCTGTGGCCGACTTAACTATGCTCCCTGCGGCCCGTGTTGTCATCCGCACTGACGCCCTTCAAGTTGCCCGGTTGCTACGACGTGTTAGCCGCTGTCCCACGATATGTCAGGACATCCACCGGCTCGCGGCACGCATCTCGCAGCCAGTACGTATTGAGCGGGACCCACGGGATCTGCTGACATATCAAAGCCAGGCAGATTTAGCGACCCGCCTTGCGAATACAAACTCATCACCGCCTAGGCTCCTTCATTTGGACAATTTTACCTTCCTTTCATCAAGAAAGGAACTCCTCCGGCGCCGCACACGTGCTCTCATCCCTCCGTCTGCGGTAACCCTCCCCCGCGGTCTTACCCGTGCAGAGGAGGTTGCGCTTAGGAGGATCCGGATCGGGGTTGCCCTCACACCAGCCATCACTCGGAAGTGGCCTCAGTACCAAGAATTGTTTCCTCGGCCAAGGTGTCCGATATGTAAACACGAGGACATTGAGGCCGACGTTCATCACTTACTGTGGGACTGCCCAGCTCTCAAGCCTACAAGGATCCGGCACCTGATGGTAGCAGGTCTTTCACCAAGCAACCCTGCTTCATACATTGCCTGGATGCAGGGACCGTACCATTGTTCTCTACTGGACTTCATCAAATCAGCTAACCTTTTTCCATTCATTTAATCTTTACTACATCATTCATCACACCTTCACCCATCATTGATGCCCTGGGGCAATAAATTTTGCCTAAAAAAAATGGAAGCAGTGCCGTGCACCAGCCCGGCTAATTCGAAGGTCTGAGGTGCTATGCGAGGATATCCAATCCCAATTTCGCCACAGACCGATGAAGTGACGGCCCCCCGGAGCTGTGAGGTGACTCTGCAGGGCGATGTCAGTTAGCAGTGCCGATGCTCAATGTGCGAACTGCCCCAGCCCCAGTACTCTCAGCACAGAAACCAATCTGGTACAGCTTGTGGACCGCTGAAGCATGCGCCTAAAGCGAAAATGATGTGCTTCACCGCAACGCAGGCGTTGATAAGAAAGTAATGTACCCTCAACGCTTTGTCAAGGCAAGCTGGACTGGAGGCAGTGGTGCGCGCTCGTCGCTCCTCTCCAGCCTGGCCATGGGTCAAGGCCACATCTAGTGGAGGTGGGAGCAGCTGGCATTGAAGCACCTCCCACCCCTAACAGTGTCAGTGTGTGTCCCGCGACACCACCAATTTTGCTATGTGCCCGTGACGAGTTGATTATGCACAATGCCGGCCTGCGCCAATTCTTCATCATCATCATCATCATCATTTATTGTCCCTTAAAGGCCCCTGTCGGGGTATTACATAAGGGGGGAGCGTATACAAGGTTGATGTGGAAAAACAAAGGTCACAAAAATATAACAATGCAATATAGGAACATAAAGAGAAGCAAGGAACGCGAATAGTTAGAACGGTGCATGTAAAAAATGCCTTTAGGCCACAAGCACCACACACATCGGCGAGAGGTTAGGGCAAAAAAAAAAAAACATGTCAACCCAGGTGATCTAACAACATCGCCTTAAACCTTGTCGCATCGTGCACATTTGTTAGTGAGTCGGGCAGAAGGTTCCATTCTTCAATTGCGGTCGGAAAGAAGGACTTGTTGAAAGCATTGGTGGAGCAATGAAGTCGTTGGACGCTATTTGAATTAAAAAGGCGGCGCGATGTACGAAAGGGAGGAGATATGAGGGAACCACGGAGATAGGGGAAATTGAAGTATAACTTATGGAACAAGCAAAGGCGCGCAACTTTTCGTCTGAGAGCTAAGGAAGTGAGGTCAAGTGATGATTTAATGGAACTTACGCTGGAATGAAAGTCGTATGTTGACGATATGAAGCGTGCTGCACGGTTCTGGACGGCTTCGAGCATGTTAATTAGGTAGGACTGATGAGGACTCCAGATCGCGGATGCATACTCCAGCCTACTGCGGACAAAAGTTTCATATGCTAGTTTACGTATGTTAGCGGGGGAAGAGGGAAGTGATCTTCTAATAAAACGAAGTGTACGTGAAGCGTCGGCCGTGATTTTTGTAATATGACCAACCCAAGTTAATTTGCTATTGATTGTGATGCCAAGGTAACGATAAGATTCAACTTGCAATAGGTCCTCAGAAAATAAAGAGTAAGGATAAGTTAAATTGGAGCGTTTCCGAGAAATTTGCATAAAACTGCACTTCCTAATGTTCAGTTCCATCATCCACAAAGAGCACCAATTTTCGATGAGCTTCAGATCGTTTTGGAGGGCATCTTGATCGTCTTTAGTATTTATACGGCGGTAGATAAGGCAGTCATCTGCGAAAAGACGGATGGTGGATGAGATGTTGTGTGGGAGGTCGTTAATAAATATTAAGAAGAGAAGCGGACCCAACACAGACCCCTGTGGTACTCCGGAGGAGACGGAAGTAGAATTTGAAGGAAGTCCGCCTATTACGGTGAACTGAGAGCGAGCTGTGAGAAAATTGTGAATCCAGTCTAAAACAAGTGGGTGAAGGTGAAGACTTGAAAGTTTGAACATAAGACGTTGATGTGGGACACGGTCGAATGCTTTGGAAAAATCAAGATACATGACATCGGTTTGGAACAAGGAATCAAGGTTTAAGTGAAGGTCCATGGTAAACTCAAATAACCGTGATTAACATGAATAGCCGTGACGAAAGCCATGCTGATTTTTGAAGAAAAAGGAGTTGGAATTGAGGTGGGATGCAATATGCGAGTATATAATATGCTCAAGAAATTTACATGGTATGCAAGTTAATGGAATAGGACGATAATTCGACGGGTCGCTCCGGCTGCCAGCCTTGAACACAGGAATGACTTTGTTAATTTTCCAGTCACTAGGTATGGAACTGTTCGCAAGAGATTGATCAAAGATTATTTTTAGAAAATGAGAAGATACATTTTTTGTAGCTTTTAATATTTTGGCAGTGAGGTTGTCAGGCCCGGCAGCACTGGATAACTTTAGTTTGTCTATCAGAGCACAAATGCCAGCAGTAGTGATGTTGATAGGTGCCATCGCAGAAAAGTTTAAAAAATCTTTGTGTGATGTATTCCAGGCAGGTTCATGTGTGAAGACTGATGTAAAATAAGAGTTCATGACGTCAGATCGAAGTTCTGGAGGCACCTGTGAACCATCAGGATACAAAAGGGTAATGCAATGAGTGTTGCCTGATTTGGGTGATAACATCCGCCAGAATTTCTTTGGGTTTGTTAGTAGAATGCCATACAGATCATTGTGGAAAAACTTTCTTTTTGTACACCTTAGGAGACGCGTGTAATCCTGCAGGCACGAGAAATATTTTGTCCATTTATAAGCCAGTGCAGTTATGTTAGCTTCACGAAAAAGACGCTTTTTCTTTTGAGAAAGCCTCCTTAAGGAGTTAGAGTACCAGGGCTTGTTGGAGTCACCGCGAATGCATATCAGCGGAACATAGGTTTCGACCAGATTTGAAAGTTTGTTTTTGAAAGTTAGCCAGTTTTCTTCGACAGACCTATTAGATGCAGACTGCTTGAAATGAAGAAAAAAATTTCTCAAGCTCCGAGTTGATACAGGCGAAGTCTCCCCTTTTATAATCGCGAATGAACTTAACAGAGCGCTGCCGTTGGGGAAACGGGAGTATAAGCCGCGATTAGAGGGTTAGGTTGACTTTCCTTCAAAAGACGACCAATCTAAGTTCGGGGTCTACCTGTACACAGAGCTAACATATCTGTGGGGTCTGAGGTGATGAGCGTCAGGGTAGTACACACCCGTGCCGGTGCCCGTTCCTGGCAGGATGCATGGGGCTACTTGTGCCAAAAAAAAGTCATCAATTTGTATGCAAATCAATTCCTCTGAAGAAATTTTAAATGCATGCCGTTTGTCTGGCTCGTTCGCAATGGCAGTTGCTTCCTCGGAAGAGCCGTAGGTAGCGCAGAGGCAAACTTCTGATTCCAGTTATCTCCAAGGCGTGTGGGTCACGCCGGAATTCGAAACTGCAGGACCATTTGCAGTTCAGTTTCCCGCCAGTCAGTCGTGCCGCACCTAAGTGTGGAGGCAAGGTGGAACGCCGCTTTTTCGCTTTTAATCTCCACTGGTTTCGGACTACTTTCCTTGGGATTTCATTCCTATGCGTTGCGCATTTGTTGCTTCGAGCTCACGTGTGCTGTGATGCCGTCCCGCGGGAAGCTACAAAACAAAATGCGGCGGCGGGATGACGCACATGGGGGTGGGCGGGGAAGGGGGTATATGTCGACTTATATTAGGAGTAAACTTTCTTTTGGCCAGCAAGGGGCTATGAGTTGGACAGTTGACTTTTGTGTGGCAGTATACGGTAATTGCATAGTTCATCCAGTAAATGTAGCGCGTTCCCGCAATGAAATTTTTTGCCTGGGTTAATTTTTTGAAGCGAAAGCTTCAATATGATAGGTAAAGCAGATTTTTGCTGTGCGTTGCCGGTTGACCTTTAAGTAAGCCAGAGGTCAAGTGCGGCTATAGGCCTTACCATATGTGGTCCACAATGGTGTCCCACTACTTGACCATTGACCTTTCTATTCGCCAGTAGAGGGCGGTAGAATAGGCCGCAGCATTTATTGGGTGACCAATCTCTCGCGAACAACCATTAATTTAACTGCCACCTGCCAGGGTGTCAGGGTGGGCACGCTGCCTATCCAGTGTGCGGAATTCACTCAACGTTTACAGACGCCAAGTTGCGTCTACTTGCCTGATACACCACAGTTTTTGCTCTTTAAAATGGTTCAGCCGTATTTCAGCCGTAGTTAAATGATGGCGAATTTTTTTCTGTGGTCGGTCAATTAAAAAGTCCGGCTACTTCAAATGTTTGTTGCAGTCCCAGTGACTTCCAGTTAACGAGGTTTTACTGTATACCCATACATTGCAAATTGTTACAGGTGCCTGCATTGCTAGGTGTATGTACTATTAGCAACAGATGAAATGCAAACAAGGCAATTGAAAGACGAACAACAAAATGAGAAGATTTATTTATTTGTTTATAAATACTGCGGTCTTGAAAAACAAGGCCATTGCAGGTGGGTACATAAATTTTTATTACACCAAAAGACAAAAGGAAAAAAATGCAGCAGACAAGGCGTCACCAGCAGCGAAATTACTACTTCACACTGTATCGTTATCACAACATTGGAATACATACACTATAGTCATCGAGCCAAACATATAACGGGTTATAATCAAGCACTTTGAATAAAATAGCACAAATTATAGCCAAGGGAAGCTCAATACTAACACAAGCTAATTTCGCTTTGAAGGCGCGAAGACTCCTTCAAAAGTATTACTTAAACTGCTTCATGGAATCGCAGCGCTGGCAGACAAGGACACAGAGAGGACACACACACACTTCCACTGACCTCTCCGTGCATCCCCTCTGTGTCCTTGTCTGCCAGCGCTGCGATTCCATGATGTTCGACAACTATCAACTAGCCCAGCAACATACCCTGCATAAGTTCAACCTCCTTGTACTTCGTCTCCAGGAGCTGAGTCTGTGTTGTCATTTTAGTCCTCTTGTTCACGTTTCATATGTTGCTACACAGACATGCCATGGTTGACTGACCTCTGCATAATGTAGCGCTCATGGCTAAGGCTTCTAGTTTCCTGAAATTCCACCAAAAATTCACGGATTTAAGCATTCTTTGAGGAATTATGTGTAGCAGCCACATTCTCCTTCTTGATACTGTTGTTGTTATGGAAGTGACAGTTTGATAAAAAAAATGACTAATTTACCTTAGTTGCACAAACCTATTGGAAAGGGGAGTTTGAAAACTCTGGATCTTAAACTGTTCAGGCCAACTGTAGCCGTTGGCACGCTAAAATATGGAGCAGCAGATAAATCTACATTACTCAGGAGGCAACACTTCAGATGCATGCGCCACAATCGAGCGGCGAAGCCTACGCTTTGATACTTAAGCTGTGACCCGATCTGGCATTTCACTGTCGAACATCGACGTTTTTGTGCGCGGCTTGCTGCGGAAGATAGCATCGCTATCTCGTCAAGAACGGCAGCGGACACGCCCATCGGAACGCACACAGCCTGTCGTGCCACCACTACTTCGGTGTTTCGAGCTGCGCAGTCCTGCGCCAGTTTGCTGTTGTTGGCTTTCCCTACTCTTCCAGTGCCTCCTCTTTCTCAGTGACCTGTATCCACAGGCACCTTCTCCCTTGCACTTGCATGCTGCACACTTGGCCGCATTATCATTAGAGAGCTGTTTTCTCCCTGCAGCTCTCAAGCTGGGTGGAAAAGGGTGCTTTAGTTACCCTGAAATACTCGAAAAAATAAATTTATACTATATTCCTATCTTGGCTTCGAATGGAACACAAGGTCCATTTTGAAGCATCTCTCCTGTGGAATTTTGCCGTTTCATTGTTCTCAGTTTATGGACTGTAAACTTTTCTGCTGCAGAAAGTTGGGGCCTCACTAAAGATTATGCAACAGAAAATTCTAGCGCCAATGACTTATAATATGCCACTTGTGGGAGTGCCCATTCTTTGTACCCAAGGTCTTGTACAACTTTTCAGGGAAGGAAAGAATTCATGCAGTTGAAAGTAAACGAAAAGCATCGCACATATAGTGGGGCACCATCAAGTGCCGACAGGATGCTATAGTCGGATACAACTTAAGAATCGAGCGGCTTTTCCCCGTCGAAGCAGCACCCCCTCCGAGACAGCGGCATTGACCGATTCTTATGACCCTGCTAGCGTCACAATGCAGGGAGCGGGGCCACAATGGAGAGAGGGGTCTATCCCTGACCACACAGGGAAGGGATTATCCCTTTTCATCTACCACTCTCTGCTTTGTCACACTAGCAGGGTCATGAGAATCTGCCAACAACATTGGCTAGAAGGGGCTCCTTTGACAATGAAAAGCTGCAGCGGTGTTGAGTTGTATCCGACCATAGCACAACCTGGCTGCTCTGACCTCATCCAGGAAGTGGTGCTCCCAAAGAAATTTTCTTGGCAATGAGATTACAGTGTGAAAAATCTGCAGTTCTGTTAGAAGCATGCCCTAAATAATGAATGTTAGAATGACAATTTGCTTTGAGTGGAAATCAATTGCTGCCAGGGACTGCACTGAATTGTAGAAGCGTAGCTTGTTGGGCTAGTTTCTACCTGGGACTGCATTCAGTTGCACAGGGAGAGCCCATATTTTTGCTCTGTAGCTTTGGCATCGTTGCTAACAAAAGTTGTTGCCAAGTATAGGCGAAGTGACTAGGGTCAGGTGTTGAATGTTCACTGGAAGGTTTGGGGAAATGTGCTTCTGTGTGCTTTCTTGTTCTTGCTTTGCTCTTGGGGGGGAAAAAAAAGAAAACTTCATGGAGTATTTAATAATGCAATATCAAGGTAACAAGATTCTCTCCAGCTGTGTTTCATTTCTGAAGCACAGTAAGCTTCTAATTATAAATTTTTTGCTTGGGGATTTTTAAATTTTTTTTTCCTACAGTTTGAATAAATAGAAAAAAGCCTGGTAGAGCATTTAGTTTGATGACCTTACCACAGAAAGACTTGTCTAAAAATTTCAGGGTTTGTGCTGTCATACTTTTGAAAATGTGCTTTGAAAATATGAGCGGAATCAACAATCCCATGCTTTGATGGCTGACAGTAGTCTGCAGGTTAACTGTAGTCCACAAGATTTTCCATTCAATTTATTCCAAGTACCAGCTGAAATGATCTATACACTAGTCAGTTTAACTTTTATGCCAATCACTCTATTTAATGCAAGTGCTATCAATTTAACCTGAGCAATAGCTTATCAAGTTAAATTTTTGGTACTTGTACCGAATAAGGTGGTGCCCAGATTAGGTTAAACAGAGAAACCTTTTGTAGGTGTCGGGTGCTCATTTGGTATTGGTAAGCTTACAAATTGTCTGCCCTGACAGCGTGCTTAAAGGCCGGAATATATGGAGCATTTTTTAAGGGGGCAGGTCAATGATTTTCACTGACGGCGAGCGCTTGATGTCCAGTGTCGAGAAAAACACCTTCCGCCGCTGATCTGGACCCGCTAGGTATTTGGCACGCCATGTCCGGCGAGACTGTAAGCAGCGGCTGATGTGGCCAATAGCAGTGCAGAAAGCCCGCCTTTTCGATTTGACTGCTCGCGCCTGTTGACATGGCTGATGAGCTGTGCAGTGATTATGAAAATAAATGCTTTATCAAGCATGAAATGTCACTTTTTTGAGAGAACACAATGTAATCTTGGACCGAAATGCCTGTGTTTCCTCCCTAATGCGCAAAGTGTCAAAGAAAACTGTGCCGCTGGTATCCGTGGCTTGGCGAACTTCCCAAGGTACATGACTTCATGCATTCGAGAGCGTAAATTGATATAGATAACTATTCACATGTGCTAAAGTTAGTGCAGTGGTGTTGAAATGAACACTTTCGTGATTTTAATAAAAGGGTCAGTGTTGCTCCTCTCAATGGCATTTGCCACTTGCTGATCATGCTTGCTTTTTTGTGTCGAGGGATACATGGCTGCACGCTGCCACTTCTTCACTGCATGTACCGTATAAATGTGTGTAAGGGCCGCACCCTGTTTTCCCGTAGGAAATATTAAAATAAAAAAGATCCATGTAAGGTCTGCACCCCGAAAATTGGCCCTCGAATCTGGAAAAACAAGTGCGGCCCTTACATGCGTATAGACTGTATCTGCAGCCGGGCGTCATGCTGCCGCAACGTTTTCTGTCGCGAACTTCGTCGAAAAAAATGTCGCATGTATCCCAGCCTTAGTGCAGCAGACATATGTAGTTTGGTAACTAAATAGTCTGCTTTATGCTTACAATTTCTTTTTGTCTTTTCTTGTTGCAGTGTGGTGACATTCCGCAAAGCCAACAGTTTAGGCTTCTACATTCGAGTCATTCCATCTGAGGAGGAGGCTGTAATTGTGAGTCGCGTAGTGCTTCGTTTATTTGAAAATTACTCTTTTTGTCTCAAGTCTGAATGCGACAGGTCACTGTGATGGATTTTTTTCTGCAGTTTTTTGGACTTTGGTCTTGAATAAACTGTTACAGTAAAAGCTCGTTAATTCGAATTCCACGGGGCCGCCAGGCCAGTTCGAATTAACCAAAATTCGAACTAATGAAAGTGAGCAAAAATGGACGCGTTTGATGCCCGGAGGGCACGAAAAGTATTTATTTAGCAAAACAACCTGTTATCATTTTCTGCTTCTTCTCTGCGCTTCTCATTTCCTTCACCCACGTGATCACAGCGGTCTCAATTTCCAGATACTTGGCTAATCGGAGCCTTTTTCTGTTGCTGGCGAAATCTTCGGCTTCGTAGGCATCCTCGATGGCCTTCCTATTTCGGACGTAGGTCGACAACGTGCTTGGTGGAATCCCGTGCTTTTTCGCAATTTCCACTTTGCTGGCCTTCCGTTCGTCCACCTCGCGTAAGATCACCACTTTCTCCTTCACCGTCTTGGCGCAGTATTTCCCACGCGAACACATCTCGCGGACACAAGCTCACAGCAAGCGGCATGCAAAACGAGGGCTAAAACACTAAAACGTCGTTCCTCGAAGCAGTTGCGGCAGGAAAGACTGGCTAGTACTTGTTCCAGCACCCTAGCGGCGCCCCGATGGTTGTGCCATCTATCGTTCTGCCGTGAAAGCTTCCAATGATGGTTTTCAACAGCGGCGCTTGGCGGCGCGCAGTTTGAATTATGGGTGAGGGCGCCAATTTTTGAGTGAATTAATGAGCTGTTATGCGCATAGACTATGCACTGCGGACCGGACCACGATGACTATTTCGAATTATCCAAAACTTCGAATTAACGAGTTGTGAATTAACGAGCTTTCACTGTACTTGCTAATTTCTAGCCTCCTTGTGAGTACCATAATGAAATATGGGTGGACTTTTTTAATTTGTGAAATTGGGCCTTGAATCCGATGTGTAACGGTGACTGAACAAGGTTGGCATGTAATTTTGCTCAAATCCTGGCTGCGGTGGCTGCCTAGTGGTGTCGAAATGCATCTGCAGTGTGATGTCAAGAACTGCAGGTGGTCGAAATTACCGTAAAAACCGGCATATAATGTGGACCCGCATATAATACAATTTAGGAGTAGCAAAATACCAAAAAAGAAGTTTCCATTTGCATGTAATGTGAGTGAGGAAAGCTCACCGGAAGAATTTAGTCAAACCTCATTACAACAAACACGGATATTACGAATTATTGGTAATATTGAACTGTTTGCAAGTATAATGTCACGTGCTGCGCATGGGCTCTGAGGAATAAAGAAGACGTGCGGCGGCTGGAAGTAGAAGAGGAAGTAGAAGAGAAAGTCAAGTATTCTGCCGCCGGCGCACCAGGCTCCTCTCGACCTGCCTTGTAAATATTATTTGTAAATAGAACCTGTAACAGAACCCACGCCGATGCCGCTGGCGTCAGTGTGGAGTTCAGTCGGTGCTGTCGGGCAGAAATGACGCAATATTGGCTGCGAGGTGAGGAGAAACTTGAGCTGCCGAAACGCGGAGTCGCATTCGGGAGTCCACTGGAAAGGGGTGTCTTTCTGCAGGAGACTTGTAAGCGGGTAGGCTAAATCAGAAAACTTGGGAACGAAACGCCGAAAATATGAGCAAAGTCCTAGGAAACTCCTGAGCTCTTTCACTGATTTGGGTTCTTTGACACTGCTTACAGCTTCAACCTTCTGCGGGTCGGGTCTGAGGTCATCCTTGTCAACGAGATGACCAAGCACAGTAATTTGGCGTTCACCGAAGCGACACTTCTTCGAGTTCAGCACGAGGCCCGCTCTCTCTATGCAGTCTAGGACAATGGCTAAGCGGCTGTTATGTTCGGCGAAGGTCCTACCAAAAATAACAACATCGTCCAGATAACACATGCAAACTTGCCACTTCAGGCCACGTAAAAGCGTACCCATAAATCGTTCAAAAGTGGCAGGAGCGTTGCAAAGGCCGAAAGGCATAACATTAAATTCATACAACCCGTCAGGTGTCACGAATGCTGTCTTCTCTTTGTCTTGCGGGTGCATCGGGATCTGCCAGTACCCGGACCGTAGATCCACCGAGGAAAAGTAGGAGGCTGAGTGGAGGCAGTCAATGGCATCATCAACGCGCGGGAGCGGGTAAACATCCTTCTTTGTGACAGTGTTAAGCCGGCGGTAGTCGACACAAAATCGCCAAGTGCCATCTTTCTTTTTGACAAGGATCACTGGAGCAGCCCACGGGCTTGAAGATTCCTGAATGATGCCGCGGTGCAACATGTCACGGACTTGTTCATCGATTATCTGACGTTCGGAAGGCGAGACGCGGTATGGCTTCTGGCGAATCGGCTGTGCAGATCCAGTATTGATCATGTGATGGGTACGGGAAGCTGGAATCGGCGGTGGTTGGTCGCGACCAAAGTCAAACACGTCCGCATGCTTCATAAGAACGGCCACTAGTACCTGGCGGTCGCTAGTGGGTAGGGATTTGTTAACCATGGCTAGGAATTAAGAGTCGCTCCGAGCGCGGCGTCTAGTTGGACGAGACACGTTGTCAGTGATCACGGCAACTGGTATAGAAAAACGTTCTTCAAAGCCAGCAAGTTTTAAACCACATGGCAATACTGCAGGTTCGTTGGAATGATTGACAGTCCAAAGAGTGGCATGGCCCTTGGTCACATGGACGACGCTGCGGGGTACTAGCACACTTTTCTTTGCACAGTTAAGGGAACAAGGTTCCACCACAGCATCGAAGGCATCAGAAATCGTGATCGAAGACATAACGGGAACGAATATGGCAGACATTGCTGGAACGACGGTATCTTCAGAGACAGAAAACACATGGGCAACCACTGGCGAGTCTTCTATGAGAGCTGACCGAAGACCAGGACTTAACGATATGCCACCACTGCGGAAGTCGAGAGTAGCGCCGCACTGGTGCAAAAAGTCAATACCGAGGATGATGTCATCCGTAGAACGAGGGAGCACCGTGAATTCAGTTCGGAACATGTGGCCAGCGATCACTACATTCACAAAACAAATACCAATCGGAACCAATGATTCTCCCCCTACACCCCGGAATATAACAGCACGATCCCAAGCGAACATTATTTTACGACCCAGACGGTTCTTGAAAGTTGAACTCATCACTGACACCGCGGCACCAATGTCCACTAAGGCCATGACGCAAATACCGTCCACTAAAACTTCAAGGCGGTTCCTTAACATAACAATGGGCAGAGGAATTGGCACTATCGATGATCCGGCGACCGCACCTCCATCGGCCGCACACGCTAGTTTCCCGGGGACGGTGGGGAACGACGTTGGGGGGAAGGCGAGCGGCGAGAGCGGTGCGGAGATGGAGTCAGACTTCGGTCAGAGGCAGGGGAGTCGTTCCGTGGTGGCGCGTGACTGGATGGGCGCTGAGACGATGTGAAGACACGGTCATGAACAGGCGCATTGAAACTCAGGCGAGGGTTCGACCATTGGCGCTGGGAGCGGGAAAACTGGCCCCGGCGACGGCAGAATCTAAAGATGTGACCGATCATACCACAGCGGTAACAAAGTGGTGGGTCGGAGGGGCACTCGGGATAAAACTCCTCGTAGCCAGTGTCGAAACGACCATCGTACTCCGGCTGGCGCAGGTGGCGTTGCGGATGAGCTGGCGCCCTGGGGCCGGGGCGGGTGATCCGGGGAGCGTCGCTGTAATCAATGCGAGTAGCACTGGTAGGGGCCTGGGCAGACATGTTGTTAACCATGGCCTGGGAGGAGCGGTAGGCGGGAGCCGGCTGCAGAGAACAGCTCCCATACGGGACCTCACTGCGGCGCGCAAGATCTTGATGCCGGGAGAGTTCGTCACGCACGATTTGACGAATGACGTCAGGGAGAGTCGCCGCATTCACAGGCTCGTGGAAATCCACGCTGGCGACGGTGGTGACGTTAGGCAGGCGACCGAACTTGGGAGTAATTCGACGCAGTTTTAGAGCTTCAAAGGGGCGGCAATGCTTGATGATATCCGAGGCCGAGTCTAAATTTTCTTTACTAATAAGAAAGCTGTAGACGTCCTCTGCGATGCCCTTGAGGAGATGACCAACGCGATCTTCGTCGGACATACTGGGATTAACGACGTTGCACAGCTTCGAGACCTCTTCTATGTAAGTCGTGCAGGTCTCGCCAGGCACTTGCGCTCTCTGAAGCAAAGACTGCTCAGCGCATTTTCGTTTGGCAACAGTATCCCCGAAGCAGCTGCGGAGCTCTTCCATGAAGCGGTCCCAACTTGTTATTGATGCCTCATGGTTTTCGAACCAAGTTAGCGCGGTGCCATCGAGAAAGAAGACGACATTGGCCAGCTGAAGAGTGGCATCCCAGCCGTTGTATTTGCTCACCCGCTTGTAATTGATGAGCCAATCATCCACGTCTTCGCCAGCCTTCCCGGAAAACGTCCGCGGCTCACCGTAGTGCTGCCAAGCGGGCGTTGCGGCGCCGGTCGGACGTGCGTCGGCTTCCTTGGGCATTTGCACGGGCAACGGTGGCAATCCGGCGATTCGTCGGCTACAGCGGTTGCGAGAGGGATCCGTGGTGATAGATCCAGCACCTCCACCACACTGTTACAGGTTCTATTTACAAATAATATTTACAAGGCAGGTCGAGAGGAGCCTGGTGCGCCGTCGGCACAATACTTGACTTTCTCTTCTACTTCCTCTTCTACCTCCAGCCGCCGCACGTCTTCTTTATTCCTCAAAGCCCATGCGCAGCACGTGACAATATTAACAAACGGATGCATTTTTTACTCAGTTCATCACGTGCGGTTTGCCATAAAGCAGATATATTGAACTGTTGAGCGCCAAGCTGTGGCCGGTCAGATGGCAGGTGACAGGCTTTGCCTCACTGTATTGGTGACTGGTGGTAGAGTGGCAAGCGTTCGCTCCCGTGGTTCACGCTTTATCTCAATTTGCCAACAGCTCCACGGAAGACATAGCGTCAAGAAAAGGTGGTAGCCGAGCAATCAGCACCCGTTTGCGTCTCCCACGCCTGTCGGTAGTGCCCTGGAACCAGCAAGATGATCGTTTGTAGCTTTCCAGTAGCCATTCTCTGCTCATGTTGACTATCACGGATTGGAGGGGGTGAAAATGGCGATCGCTTTCGTCCTGGTGTCCGATTCTTTACATGATACTACTGTAATGCGAGGAAGCCACCTTAGGTGACGTTTGATCTACCGCCGCCGCGTGCTGCGGTGCTGTGTGGTGATGCCAACTTAACTAGCACAACTTAACCGCAATCGCTGCAAGCGGTTTCAAAACAGTGGTAAAACTATGAAAAAAGTCTCTCCCAATTGCCATTTTTGGTGCAATTTTCTAATAAGAATTTCGGCACTATTGAGCTATTTTACGATTTTTGTAGTGAGAGCTACACTACGCCGGCTCTTCGAGCCTTCAGCGTGGCGCCCCTTGAGCTCCGTGGCGCCGCCGGTTGGTCACGTGGTGCGGAACAGCACGCGACCGCGCGCCGGCAAAACCGAGCTGCAACAACTGTGCGCATGCGCCATGTCGAGTGGAGAGGGGGAGAGGTGTCGCAGCTGTATAAGTAGGTGGCTCAGCGGAGCCGCTGGGGCAAAGATGGAGAGTGGAGGAGAGGACGAGTTGAGCTCGGCGGCTCTGAAAGAAGCCAGGGCTCGTCGTTGGAACGAAGCCAAGAGGAGGCGGCGAGCCGAGGAGACAGTGGAAAAGCATGCGATATGCCTTGATAAACGGCGTAAGAACGGCGCGGGCCAGAGGGCACGCCTAGCCGCCAATAGTAAAACCACATCCAGGGACGAAGATGAAGAAGGAATGCCCAGCTCCCGCATCACTCCAGGTTTAACCAGAGCTAAACCACAGCCAATTTTTTACCAGTTCACTGTAATGAGGTTTCACTGTATTTGCACTGCATTTCACGCTTGGCTTGATAACTCGATGGTCCCCGCAGGGGGGCGCCTGCAGCTTGCAGGCGTTGGTGAGTGGCGACACCACGGGTTCCCGGGCATCCGCAGGGACATCCCCCCCAGGGGGATGATGGTGAACAGTGCATCACCACGGAGCCGAGCACCCACGCCTAGCCGTGCGTGGCATCGCCGTGTGCGGGGAAAAGGGGATCCTGGTGGTTGAGTTGATGCCGAGCGTTTGGACCTTTAAGGCCCCTCAGCGGAGGCAATGCACCACTTTGGCCCCAGCTTCCTGTAGACGGCACCTCCGGCCTGACCTGACCGGGGGAAATCGGCAGTCGCTTTTTCCTGTCCTCCCCTCCGTCTTTCACTTTCCTATCATCTGTGTTACAACTTTCCTGTCTCCTCCTCTCTTCTCGTTTTTTCTTACATATTTCATAGGCGGCTAGGGTTAACCTTGTGTGGCGAACCACCCTGAGTTTCGTCAGATCTGGTTATAGTTGAGGTGTATAGCTGGCGTGGGCAGGACTTGTTTGCAAGCTCCTGTCCTGCCCCCTAGTTGAGCTCCATGGTGGGTGGCTAGCACTGTGACCGAACTACAAAGATATTTGATGGCTATTTTCTTACTTTCCGCTGATCGTCCTCCAAAAAGATGGCGCACCGAAGTGACTGCGCAATTCTTTGGCAGCAAGACGAATTTCCCACGCTACCACGTAGTACATAGCGAAGACCCTGAAAAAACCACTCCACTTGTGTCACGCTTCCTTGTTTCAAGAACCCTAACTGACGCCATAAGGCAAGGTTACAAAATCAAAAAGTTAGCTAGTGGAGACCTGCTTCTGGAAATTCTGTTACAAGCATCAATACGAGAAACCCTCAGATGTTACATCATTCGGAGAACTTCCTCTAACAATCAATCCACACAGATCACTCAACACTGTTCGTGGAATAATTTCCGATGATGACCTGAAATACCTAACCGAGACTGAACTACTGGAAGGATTGAAAGACCAGAATGTTACCAATGTCTATAGGATCAAAATAAGGCGTGACAACATGGAAACACCAATGAAACACATTGTCCTCACCTTTGCATCTAGTATAGTTCCCGATTCAGTGGAAGTAGGTTATACAAAGCTAAAGCTCAGACCATACATACCCAATCCACGCCGATGCTACAAATGCCAGAGGTACGGCCACGGCTCGCAGAGCTGCCGGGGCAAACAGACCTGCGCCAAATGTGCTTCCCAAGACCATTCCGCTGAAAGCTGCAATGTTGAACCCCACCTTTGCGTAAACTGTGAGGGCAGTCATCCGGCTTACTCACGGTCATGCCCAGCCTGGAAAAAAGAAAAGGAAATAGTAACACTAACAGTCAAAGAAAAGATATCATTCAGAGAAGCGTGGAAACGACTCTCGTTGGGACAAAACTCAACCTATTCTGCTGTGGTGCAACAGGGCACAGCATCACAGCGGTCTTCGGCACCTGCACAGCTCACACACAGTGAGCCTGCAGTAGGGCCATCCGTGGCCCTGGTGGCAGCAGCTAGTTCTGCGCCACCATCCACAAAACTGGCCGCGCGGACCTCCAGGTCAGCCGGCCCCAAGGGCCCTCCCCATACGGAGAGCCAAAACGAAGACAACTGTGCGTTCAGCACGTTCGTCCAGTGTATCGGAGGATACAAAGGACGAACGTCAGGCATCAAAAAAGGGCATGGATCTCCATGTGCCTGGTACTAGCTTGCTCCGCCTATCGCGCCAACACGCTTGATCAGATAATTCCACGTTGTACAGCTCATACTCGTGGGAAACACGCACTCCTCCGAGTGTTGTAAACCGGTGTGCCGCTTCTGGCACGTGTGTGGGACTGCAGCGATATCTGGCATGCACTAAAGTTGCATGTACAGATGGGTGTCACACTTGCTTCTGCTCTTGTCTCGCACCACGACCATGCGCAGCCCAGCTTCAGCATATGCATGTGCACGCAGGCATTTGACATGTGCGCCGAGGAATTGTACTTGAGGTTTGGGCTTTAATGAATGATGTAGTCAGGTGTGCAATCTTCCGAGAGTCCCTTATATTCAATAATGTTGAGTGCATTCGATATAGAGCATTTCTTGAAACCGTGACCAATGCGGTCCTCGGGAATGCCGGCCGAAGTGTCCGTGATCCAACTGCACAGCACGGCGGAGAGGCCAATTTAGCTGTCAGGAGACAGTAACTTAGCCTTTCCCTACCTCATGCAGTCCATGCTGCAGCACTTGACACAGTGCCGATGCTTTCAGCAACTACGATTACTACTTTCCTTTTAAAAGCAGCCGAGTACTGCTTTCCCAGTCCCCGCATCGTGCAAGGTGCGATCGTCTGCTTCTGATATAAGTAGGGTTTGTGAAGTCATCATAGTGAGGTGATGATTAAATTAAAATCATTGAAAAAGTTTACTGATACCACCGCTAGAGAGCGCCTTCCTCTTGGCTGGAAGCCTGATGGTGAATAGTAACGTGACCGGAACTCCAAATTTGGGCTGAATAGTGTTTGGCTCCACATATTATACAAGGTGGTAATTTTACACGCTAAATTCTGGGAAAAAAAACCATGTATTTAACGCGGGCTGTTTCGACCCAAAGTCTGACTCGCAGCAGCCTCGAAATCTGCGGCACACCTTTTTTTCTTTTTGAGTACCGGGTATTGTTAAATACATGATACATTAAAAAAGTATTTTATATACTGATACTATTTTCTATACTGATTCTCTGATAAGACCGATATACAAAATGTATGAAAAGATAGAATTAGCTATGTTAGTTAACAAATGAATGAAATAACGGGACAGTGTAGCATCTTAATTTATTGTTCAGTTTTCTGCATTTTCGGTGCATTCTTCTTGTCGTGTATGTTTCTCTTGGGCATATTGCTGTGTAAGAAAGTTTTGGAGGTCCTGTAGGAGCTGTGATCTGCCTCTTCTTTTTTTTTCATGACCCTTTGCCTTGCTATATTTTTTCCATAGGTGGCCTTCCGGCTCAAGCATGATTTCACCAACATGGTGGTGCAACTGCAGGCTGACCATCGGGAACCTCAGGTTGTTTGGATGACACACACTGTGGTAGTCAACCTTGGTACACGCTCCTACAGACCACCCTCCTAGGAATCCGTCGGCCCATCATTGTGTGCTCCTTTTTTCTCTCTCTCTCTAGGCTTCTTTCTAACTGCACTGAACTGTTACACAGCGTTTGAAATCACGCTGCCTTGGGCTGCCAAAAGGAGCTTCCACAGTTTTGTTGCTCTGTAGGACACTAAGTCTATGATGAATGCTGCAGCACACAGTCCCAGCTCTCAGCAATTGAGAAAGGCTTAGAGCAGTCTTTGGCTAATGGCAAACTTGAAAGGTGTGCTTGCTGCTACAATGCATAGTATTGCAAGTTAAGGTCATGCAGTCTCATGCAACTTACATACAGCTCACAGCCTTCAATTAGCAGGCGTCAGGGGTTTGTTTCATATATGCTAGCATAAGTCATTGCTGAGCCACCTGGCAAATGTTTGTACTTTGGGGCAGAGAGTGCATTGTTTCCTTTGTTGACATGTGTTCTCACATTGTTTTGCCTGGTTCGGAGTGCATTGTGCCTGTATGTTTGCGGACAAGGGTACCCGGTGGACTATGCTGCTCATCCGACCTTGTTTTGACAGCACACATTCTGTGTGTTTATAGGCCTCTGCGGCTGTTACGTGTGTTCTCTTCTTCCTTTTGTTTCTGGTTATAAAGGACTTTTGTTCTGCTTTGCATTAAGTTTATGCTCACCTTTCGTAGATTCTAAGGTTTTTTTTCTGTGAAATTGCAATACCAAGGCTGTGAGGCATGTCATATTTGAAGGTTCTGGGTTACCTCCTACCTCCTGGAGTCATTTAGTGTGCTTTAGAATCTCGGTGCACAAACACTTTTCCTTTTCACTTCCACTGAAATGTGGCCACCATGACCTCAGGCTCAGTAGTGGGACACCACTCCTAGCCACCGTGTTCGGCCTAAGCCTATCTTATACCCTTAACCTAGCTGTGCCTCTGCTTTTGCTAGTGATCACCTGAAATTGTAGAACTTGCAGCCTGAAGAATGCAAGGTAGTGCCATTTGTTGCTATAAGTGTAACACTTGTGCCAGGGGTCTCTGTTGTTTACCTTCATATAGTGACGGATGTCACTAGATTGCTGCTGCTGTAAAATTTTGCTTGTTTAGCTCAGCATGACCTTAAATGGTGTCATGCTGAGATTTATTTATTTGATAAAAACGGCAAATACCACTCCCAAGCATGGTACATTAGAACCTTGCTCTTAAGTTCTTCGGGTGCTGCGTTTTCTCAGCTGCTATGTTTTTGTAAGTCCCGTCCAAGCTCCCATAGAAACCCATGGAATGCAATTTTGTGAATGGCACCACGCAGTAGTGGTTCACCTCATGCCTGTATTTTGACAGCCTATATTTAGTTAGCGTGTGTGGAACGGCGACGGAGCCAAACCAGAATGTAATGGTGCTTGGCTGCCGGTGGCTTTTGGTGTGGGTACACACCGATGCTCAGCTTAGTTACTAGTGGCTTGAATCTTGTTGCGGCTGTTGGTGCTGTTCCATCGCCGCTGCGGCACAGGCGTGAACGACCGAGGGCATATGCCACTTTATCGGATGCAGTTGCACAAGTTGGCTCCCAGGCATGTGTTTGTCATCTGTGATTTTCCTGTCGCATGCGACTTAATAATACGATTTCTGGGTTCCAGCAGACTGGGATTGAATAGGATTGAGCCGAATTGACTGCGAAAATAGTGCAGAAGCGCACATGCATGCCCAAATTTTAGCCGCCTCGTGTGCTCGCCCTTTTCACGGCTGCCAAGCTTCCATCAACTGCTGCTGAGGCAGAAGGGGAGCCATTGCAGGGTGTTTTGGATTATCTGTGCATGCGTATGATCACAAGAAAAACAAAAAATGTCAGGCAACGTCATTTCACGCGTGTTTCCTGGCTACTGTGTTTCCCGGCTGGTATGTTTTTTCTTCCGTGGTGCCCACGTGAAACGTAACAGGCTCCCCAAATGCTACCTGTGCGCAAAATTTTGGGGCAAGCAAACCTGCATTTAAGCTGCAAACTATGTATACCAGTCTCCCTGAGCGATTCGACATTTGGCATATTGGCATATTTCCGTTGGGTTTCCTGGTGTTGTGTGCTGTTCTGACGTGGAAGATGCATAGCCATGTACAATCCGTGCCCAAGGGGTTTGCTTTTAAGTTGTTTAGCAGGGCTCCCTAGAATATCTAGCAGTCCAAAGCTTGGGAGGATTGAGGACACGATGCCATTCTTCTTTTGAGAAGTTACGATCGCTGAGTATGCTTAATGCGGCATGCAGCAGGCCTCACAAGCAAAAACCCCTTGGGCTTTATACTTTCGACGGGGGGGGGGGGGGTATATTTTTGCAATGCAGCCTTGCTCACTAGGTTGCATGGTTGTAATTCTGAGTGGTGCAGGGGCTCCTGTGTGTTGTAACAGTTGCTTGTATGCTGAAGTTTACTGTAAAAATCGGAATATAGGTCGACCCCCCACGTAGCATGTTCTAAAAATGAGAAAAATATTTTTTCAATGGAAAAAGTACCGAAAGTCATCCTTACCTTGAAACAAATGTGATTCAACAGGTTGCACAATGGTGACAGTATTTATTTTCATTTAAATGCTGCTCATATATATACAGCTGGCCAATTTTTTAACAGTATCACGTGCCCATCGACCCGCGTGTTTATTAGTACCTTGTCATCACGGCACAGAGTGGTGAAAACAAACAAGGTAAGCGCATGCGCATACACATGCGCTTACTCTCGCTTCTTACACCGCTCCGTGCCATGATCTCTACCGCTTTAACGCGGATGCATTTGGCAGTCACAGGCAACGATATAGCACGCAGCTCCCGGACGAACTCCGCAACCTTTCCTTCCAATTCTGAAAGGAAATGTTTTCTTCTGGTTGCTAAAAGTTGTAATACGCAGCTTCTGCCTCCAGCTGTAATGAATGCTCTTTTCGGATACTCCAAATTTGCACTTTGCCGCCAGCCTGCTGTGAGCTTCCGCGAACTCAATCGCGTTTTTCTTGAAGGTGAAGGGGAACTGCCATCGGCTTCCGCTCATTTTGAAACAAAATGTGAAAAAGCAGCCTTTTAACGAAATAGCTTTGCAACGACGGAAAGGCAAAATAGAGGTGCCGCCGCGCTGATGGTGATGGTGATGGAGGCTGTTGACTTCAGCCGCCCATTGTTGCAAGACTTCCATAGTTTTTCCAATGACCGGTATATAAGACGGGGGTCCAGTTTTCGCCATGGTATTTTGAAAAAAAGTTCGACCTATATTCCGGTTTTTACGGTAACTTTCATTTTGGCTGGCCTGGAAATTTGCTCTTTGTGAAATGGATGATGTACTGTGTCTATCTTCCTCCTCATGACTGACCATTCCAGGTCAGTTGTAGTTCAATGTGGTTTGGCTCTGCGCGCTTGCTCTAGCTGTCTCATGTGCTCAGCTGATTCACGAACCATAGTACTCAGATCTGCCACGCTGTAGGTAATGGAACGTTGCTGTCTACTGTGGCTTCTATTTCTCCTGTGCTGCTCTTGCCAACAGAACACTTAACACTGTGCCGCTGTGCTCAATCACTGCCGCTGCAATTGCATGCTGTGCTGTGCAACCTGCAGCGGTAGTGCCTCCAACAAGGCTGGATGAACGTGTTCAACAAGTGCGTGTGAATGCTATTCTGGGCACGGCTATGCTTGGTTCATTCCATTTCGAGGAGGCTTGGGAGGAGTCTGGTTTTTCACATTTGGACACAATTAAGGGCACAGGCTAGGCTGAAATGGGAAAAAAAAACCTTCAGTTTTTGGTTTGCTTCCAATATGATATGTCGAAATCTTCCTGAACATTATTCAGTGACTTGCATGTTGTTCTTCCCTTAAGTAGAGCCAGAACAGCCAAGTTTTTTTGAAACCATGTGGTAAGTGGACATGCCCGATTTCTTCGGAGCTTGCACTCATCACATTTATGCTATAAATTGTGATGCGAAAATCAAAACTGAGAATTTTCTTAAAGGGGACACTACCCTAAAGAGTGAGCTTTTGAACGGCTTGCTCAATTTCGTTGAAATTTGCGGGGCTGGTTTATATAAGTGCTGGGGCCATCTCTGCCAAATTTTATCATTAGGCCGGTGGGTTTTCTTGAACATTGGAGAGCTAAAAATAAAGTGGGGTGATTTTCAATCTTGTGAGTATTTTCCTCATTCCTTGTTTTTCAGTATACTGTTACTTATGAAAAACGATCTGATAACATTAGTAGTGTAGCAGGCTTTCTGGAGCGAAATTTTTGTGAGGAACACAACTGCGCATTCAGTTTGTCTATTTTGCCATTTTCTTTCATTCTAAAAAATGACAAACTAATGCAAAATGAAAAACCAGTCATTCTCTACATGGTAGCATCCTTTCAAAATATAGGAGAACTAAGCAAACTAATTCCACAGTTGTGTGCGGTGGACATTCCTAAGGCTACATAAAAAATTTGGAAAATTGCCCTCTTTTTTTCAAACTGTAGTTTTCCTAGGAAAGCATATATAGTCATCCTTCGCATAAGGTTTGCAATATGTGCTTCATATTTATTCATGTCCCTGCAGGCATGTCTAGCCCCACAGGTTTCAATGAAATCGGGCAAGCGGTTCAAAAGTACACTCTTTAGCGTGGTGTCTCCTCTTAAGGGAGGAAGAGGGGATCTAAGGTGAACTTTTCTTTTTTTTTGACTTAGAGCGATGAAACTTGGCAAACTGGCATGAATTAGCATCAAACAGTCGCATATAAGGTTTCACAATATCAAGTATGTTTTGTTTTATCATTGTTTATATGTAGTTCACAAGTTCGTTGCTCATGGAAATCCTTGCATGACAACAAAACGGGCTATGGGCCTGTAAGTGCTTTTAATATCAAGAAGTGGTGTAAATCAAAGCTTTTTTTTTAAACGACACAGTATGCAGCTTCTCCTTATGCTTAGAATGTATCATGTTCTAATTGCCATGTAATAAAAATATGTGAACCTAAACGGTAAATGTGAGACTGTTTCGATGCAAACCACATTTCAGCAATTGCTACAAAAAAGCGGAATAAAAATCCATGCAACCATTGCTGTGCTATGCTTTTCACGAACTGGCTGCTGCAGTGGCTTAATGGTTATGGCGGTTGGCTGCTGACGCGAAAGACGCGGGTTCGATCCCGGCCGCGGCGGTCGAATTCCAATGGAGGCTAAATTCTAGAGGCCCGTGTACTGTGCGATGTCTGTGCACGTCAAAGAACCCCAGGAGGTCGAAATTTCCGGAGCCCTTCACTACGGCGCCTCTCATAGCCCAAGTTGCTTTGGGACGTTAAACCCCCAAAAAGCAAAAAGCTTTCCACGAACATGCTAAGCTCAAAACAAAGTTTTGAGAAAACAAGTCTGAAAGTTCTAAACTAGCACACATGTCTACGTGTAGATGCTGATTAATATATTTATTTGGAGCACTTAGAATCTGTTTTTCGGTAATATATTTTAGTACAATACAGAAGGAATGTTGCAGATGCCTAAAATGCTTTTCGAAAATAAACTTTTTTCGCCATTTTCAGAGTCTGATCGCCACTCCACCCCTTAAGCTCAGCTGATTCCTTGACAGCTGGCAGGCAAAGAAAAACAAGTATTCAGTGGAATGCTGGTGCATTCTGCGCTGTGCTCTCCTTACCTTGTGTGAGGCATGTGATTGGATCAATCCTGTGTTGTTTAGAAATATGTTTTTTACTTTAGAGACTTGGAAAATCTGCGTAAGGCTTTTTGAGCCACATATTTACAGAATGTTTGCTACCAACAGCAATGCCTGTGGTGTGCTGTGTTTGAAAAACCGTGACACTTGGTATGCTCACAAGAGCTAGACGATAATGAACCTTTTGTGCATAAACACTCGCTCAAATAAGGTCTTCATGCTGTGAAGTCTGCTTTTCAGCAACTGCAAAACAAGAAATCCTCAAAAACTGTCTCCACGGGCAAACACGGAATACTTACAAGCCGTTCAACAACATAATCTGGGAATACGCACCAAGAATGCCTTCTTTCAAGTGCACATCTTTGAATTACCTGCTTAGACGTAGTGCTCACATTCAGCGATTCCAGCATGGCTTGAGTTTACATCCTGTGATATTGTCGATTGCAACCAAAGGCATTTGTGATATCAGCCGGATGCTGTATCGTTATATGGTTGCATGAAGTGGACCGTCTTTGGAAGTAGTTCACTTAGAGAGGGGCAGAACAGACCACAAAGGAGGCTACAGAACTGACAAGCAAGCAAGTGTCGAACCGACACTGTCACCTATGACACAGCTACTGGCTACTAAATGGAAGATTCAGTGCATGTTGTTTTGCCAAAAAATTGAAGTAATGTTTTTATCTGTGACCTGAATATCTCATAATACTTGTGACCCATTTTAGAAAGGGTTGAAAGCTGGACATTTTCCCAGCTTTATCAGCATATACAGACTGTTCCGCAATTTATCGTGCTCCATAGAATGCCTCTCTCAGCTAGACTGAGAAAACTGTTTGGCCAAAACTCCACAAAATTTCAAGTATTTGGTAAAAAAGTGTCTTCAAACCTCTCTCAAAATGCCACCCAACCCCTCCTTTGCCGAATTTCCACATCCTACAAAAGAAATGGCGCTACCGGTGCAATCTCTGAGAAAGCAGCTTTTTCTGTTAAATCTTGGCCTCAGATCATGCAAATACCTATTTCTTCTGACCGATTCAGGCATGTACCCCAAACAAATGTAGCATAATACAGTTCTGCCTACCAAATGCCATTTCTGTGTGAGATTTTTGCTCACAAAATTAACCAGTCCACCTGCAAGAAGCATTATACGGCACACATTTAATTGCGGAACACGCTGTAAATGCAGAGCTGCTGAACTGGAATTGTAGCCATCATTGCAGTAGGTCTTCATCTAGGAGTGTTTTATTCTGTGAAAACGGGAAACAAATTTATAGTTCTAGAAAAAAAGTTGCAAGGCTGAGTTTTTCACCCCAAAATCAACATTCTAGTTCAGTTGGAACGAGGGAATGGGAAATAAAATATCCCAAATGAGCCAGTTGGTATAGTTGCTTGAAAAAAAATGCATGGAAAGCATAGGGCATACCCTGTGCCCTTAATGTAGATTGCAAAAGTCATGGTCATTACGCTAGCTGTTGGAACTGTCTAGTGACAGTTGCTATCCATGACAGTACCGCTGTTGCAGTCGTATCTGCAATGGGACTATCGGCTTTCGCATGTATGTGGCGTGAAGCTAGGCTCCCAGCTAGCAGGGAAGCACCCCCTGCTAATCAGCGTAGGTCTCAACTGTCCGCATATTGATTAGGAATACACAACAACCACATACAGAGGTTGCAGGCTCTGGCTGCTACAGCAGAACCCCCAAATATCCACACGTTTTAGACCTCCCAGGAACCGCCGAGTGTCGGCATGGACACTAGTGATGCTCAGATGACTCCCTCCATGGAGTCATCTTGAACAGAACACAACACGCACTGGGCAAAGAGGATTACATGATACAGTCGCGTCCCGCTAATACGACCTCCGTTAATATAAATCACTCTAATTGTGGACAACATTTCTCGAGCCCAAACTATTTTATTGTACTTACGTCTCGTTAATATGAAAACTCTCTGTCCGGACAACAGACAGCGTGAGAATGAATGGAGTCTATTGGGAACCATGTATTTTTGTCCCCGTAATATGGACACCGATGAGAACAAAATCCGAGTGTCTCTGCCAGATGTTCCGCCCCATGCATTTTGTGAGCAGGATACCAGCGAAAGGCAGTGCGAAAGTGCAGGTATCGTAGTAAAGGCCTTGTTTTTGTGCGTGCGTGTGCATGTCAAGTGAGTGAGTGAGTAAACGTTTATGAAGAGGATGGTGGCTGGAGCGAATGTGGTGGGCCCTCTGTCCAGGGCTCCGGAGGTTTTCGCCAACCTGTCGATGAGAAAGAGTGCTGCCTGGTCGTCGAGGCATACGCTGGTGAACTTCATCTCCCACAGCTCCAGTGCCTCATTGCGCAGCTTTAGGTGGTGGGGATTATGGGGAGATGTCTGTGACACGTGCTAGTGTTCGGGTGTCGCCGCAGCATGGACATTTGTCTTCGTAAATTGTTCTGTGTAGGCGATGTAAATATAGCGGCAAGGTGCCCGGTCAACGTGCCTTACCAATGCCCTCACTGCACGAATGGCTGCGAAAAAAAATTCATTCTGCGTGCTGTGTTGAAAACTACATTCAGCAGCTGCCAGCTGAATGAGTACCGAGATTTTGGGTTGTGAACAGTCGCAGCAGGAGACATTTCATCACACCAAGAGGCATCTCGTGGAGCACTAGGCGCTTCAAACATTCTCTAAAAGCCACTGTTCTATTCAAACCACCCGGCACACCTACCTGACCCACAAACTCATTACCTGGGACGCCCTCTGCATCCCGCGGACTGCCCGCTCAGAAAAATATCTTCGGCAACTGCGATTGGGTGCACTCCCTTCAGATTGACATCCAATAGCGTACGCAGCAGATTGAAATGATCGTAGACACCCTCAGTCTAGACAACCGACTCGCACACCTCTGGACGGCCTACACCAGCCTCCTTAAAAAAAGGGAGTAAACATAACAAAACAAAAAAAAACGCTTAGCCGTGGCGCTACAGCCCTAAATCCAATAACATTCGGAGGAGCTTTGCTGCTCCATTTGGGGATAGGTATGTGACGGAATGGCCAGAAAACTGTGTATCAAATGAGCGTGGCACCTTCTCTGACCTCTCATCGATCCGTCACGATCAAAATCGCCAATGAGCACCACGTCACCCTGCTCATACACGCACACACTGACAACCCCGGCGCTTTCTTGGATACACTCCGCGACACCTACACTTCGCCCGTCAAACCAACTTCTCTTGGACAGCCGAACCCCGAACTCGACGCCGACATAACGAAGGTGGAGGTCAGGGCAGCCGTGTTGACTATCCGCACCAATTCCGCACTTGGTGCTGACCAGTTCAACACAACGCTTCGTAATCTAGATGATCGATACACCACCCGCATTATGCAGTACTTCAATCAATGCTTGGAGGAAGGCACCCCCCTCCAGTCCTGGCGCCACGTGACGGTAATCTCCAGACCAAAGCCCAACAAACCACTTACACGCCAAAACACCTTCGCCAGTCTCGCTAACCTCATGTCTCGGAGTTTTTAAAGCAGTGGCATTAGCAAGACTCGCACAGCATAAGGCGGACAATGGCTTACACCCTCACAGCATGACACACCTCACAGCAGCACCATGGTGTTAACTGCGAATAAGGCTCGACTGGGAACTAGACTGTCTAATAAGCTTCGGTAAGCGACTCCTGGATGACTGACTGAAAACTTTATTGCATGCACGGGAACTCCCGGTGTCGTGGGTGGCCCGTTTATCCCGGCAGCCCAGAGACTTGCGCGGCAGCGCGGAGCCTGAGAATCAGTCCTCGTAGCTGGTCGGAGTCCTCCCTGTGCAGAATGGCCTCCCAGTGCTCTAGATTGGGATCAGGATGTCAGTCGTTAGCGGGATTAAAATGGCGTGCCCACAGCACGTGAAAAACCGTAGCTACTTCTCCACTGTGGGCACTCTGGTTTGTAGAGAGAGGGAAGGAAGGAGTGAAAGAACAGAACAACGCTATGTGCAGAACAACTTGTATCAGGTGTTCGTCTCTCATCTTGCACAGCGCGTTTTACTTGAGTCCTGCACTGCATCTGCGCCGAGTGCTCGGTCAGTCCCAGCCGCGGCAGCCGGATTTTGATGCGAAATCTAATCTGATCTCCTCCAGATCGTGTTCCCGACCGAGCTTCTTGAAGGTCGGAAATTACTACTACCCGGCCTGGAGGATGCCAGCGTGGGCGCGTCGGCATTAACAAAATGACAGACAGGGTGAAGCCTGAAATTAGGCTCTAGTGTTTATCTGAAGAAAAACGTCTCAACACATGCGGTAAGTATTGCGGCAATACTCGCCTGGTTAAACCTCGTCTTCGTCGTTGTTGGAGAAGTTCGTTACCGATAACTCCGCCGATCAGAACATTATCCAGCTGGGCCTAGGAGGGTGAGCTCTCGAGGTCGTGTCTCATTGAATCACATGACCCACATTGGCGTGCAAGTGCACATGGTAGAAGGGGCGCACTAGGCTGGTTGTGTGAACACTCGGAAAATTTTTGACAGCTGCTCTGACGAGTGCACTTCTGTGGCTTTAGCACACGCGCAGTTTCACGCTGTGACTACTTGCTCATTACAGTGTTTTATAGGGTACTCGCGTAACACTGTTGCTGGGCTAGTTGGTGCATAGTTCTATGCACAAACGTTACCGCAAAATAAGACACATTCACAAGAAAGGTGGACAGGACAAGGGTGCCGTAATTAACGCCCATATAGTCAAATAATGGCAACAATAAATATGATATCGCGTTTATCCTCAAAGAAATACCGCTGCATACCTGCAGTATAGGCAGCCCCGCCTTAAAGATGTGACGCGATATCTTGGTCTGTTAATTCCCATACATGCGGTATTCGTCATTCTCGATGTTACATTCATTGACCACCGAGAGTCCTCATACCCCTGGCGCAGTGGTGCCGCAGTTAAGCAATGCGCCACTGGCCTGCAGGTGCTCCCAGCGGTGGGCCTTGTGCGACCCAGGTTGGTGGGAATTAAGTTTGCTCACTATCCAGTGGGCAGGTTGTGGTGACGACGCCTGTTCACGTGACATAGGTCACGTGCCAGAGACATGCTCGTGATTTTTCGCTCACAACGGCGACACCAGATTTTCTAGACAACGAGGTCTTTAACGCTCAAGCGTTAATATAGGCGCACACTTCGTATGCATCCCGAAAAAGCTCACTTCTCAGATGTAGTTAGTGACGCATTTCGATGACAAGTGCATGCGGGAGGTGCGGCGTTCGATCGCCAGTGCTGCCGGTTACCCACCGGTGACACAATGAGTAGAGTCTGTCCCTGGCCTGGTGTTGGCCTTCCTTGAGGAAGGAAAGCTTAGAAAATGAGTGTTATTTATTTATAGATACTGCGATCTAGTACAGATCATAGCAGGGTGGAAAAAAACAAAAACAAAATACAAGCATATACACACACAGTCAAATTCATAACATTTGCAGGAACTTTTCAAAGCTCAGTAAAGAATTACGATTAACAGTCTCGCTATTAAGTTTGTTCCATTCAGTAATTGCCCTCGAAAAAAAATATATAAAGCAGTTATTTCGCGCGTTCAAAGGGGTTATTGTTAGTGCATGCCTTTGTCGCGTGTTATTACCTGAGTAGTAAGCAAAAAAATTAGAAGTATTAACTTTATAATGACCTTTTATAAGCTGGAAGAAAAACTTTAATCGGCAAACACGATTGCGCTCAAAGACTGGGAGTACCCCACTTCGCCTCACGAGCTCACTTACAGATGCACGGCCATATGAGTTAAAAACAAATATAGCTCATTTATGCTTTATTCGCTCTAATTTTTGAATGTTTAATAACGTGAAAGGGTCCCAGATGATTGTAGCATATTCTAGTAAAGAACGGATGAGGGAATTGTACGCCAATCAACGAACACTAACTAGGTGGGGATGACTTTAGTGAGCGCCTCAAGAAAAAAGTTTCCGCGCCCGTGTGCTGTGCGATGTCAGTGCTCGTTAAAGATCCCCAGGTGGTTGATATTATTCCGGAGCCCTCCAATACGGCACCTCTTTCTTCCATTCTTATTTCACTCCCTCCTTTATCCCTTCTCTTACGGCGAGGTTCAGGTGTCCGCCGATATATGACAGATACTGCGCCATTTCCTTTCCACAAAAACCAGTTATTATTGTTATTATTATTAATATTATTATTATTATTATTATTATTATTATTATTGAATTTGCTACGACAGCGTCTATTCGGCCCCATCTTGAGTAAACGCACCTTGTGCCACAGCGCCAAATGGAAGAGCTGCCCTCGCTGCATTAAAATTTATAATCAGCAGACCAATAATCATTACCGATGACACTTGTTATTTACGTTTTCGAATTTCATGACATCATTATATTTTTCCTTTTTTTTCTGCCCTTGGTTTTTAAAATTTGTCGCGTGCACCTGCACGTGCTATTGCCAGCGTTGGTTCTTGCACGTGCGCCATTCGGAAAAGAGAGCAGAAGGCAAAGAAGATTGCCTCGTGGAGTTCGTTGCACACGCTCTCCTATTCCATCTGCGCAGTCCAGGCCAAAGTATCTTTCGTCGAGCGACGTGGCCAACTTGTACGCCTGGGCCTTCAGCTGTTCGATCACTCCATGGCTAGTAGCCTCGGCGCCACGGAAGAGGTTCCAGACTACACCGTGGATGGATGGCCGTTGCTGAATGAGGAGCCGACTTCAGCAACGGCAGGGGATGTCATAGCACGACCAGCGCTCCACATTCATTCTAGCGGTCCGCGGTCACCGAGCTCGCCCAGCACCTCTCTTCTGTCCGGTTCAGCCATTCCACCCACGGCGCACTCGGCGCTGACGGTGTGCGGCACCACCTGGCTCCAGGACAAGAACCGCAGATGTCGTGGGAAGCTCTCGCACGGATGTGCACCCATGCCAGCGGAGCCTTTAGCCGACCTTGCAGCGACCGCCACGGTGAGGCATTTCCTTTGGTTTTTTTTTTTGCTGGCCGCTGCGAACAGACGCAGTGCTCTATCCCGTCTTGGGAACACACCACATTCCTGAAGATAGCCAGCGAGCGGTCTAGCGCCCTTTTCATGCCCGCTTTAGAATGCTATATCTCAAGGCTTGGGTTCCTGGCCTATGCGTAGTTGTTGATGTCGACATATAGCGTTCGGTGGGCACGTCAGGCCCTCCGTGAGAGATGCGAAGGACGAGGGATTGAAACCAGGAAGAGAGAAGGAAAGGCTGTAGTGGAAGGCTTTGGATAAATTTCGGCCACCTGGGAATCAAACAATCGCACAGGACACGGGCGTCATTTTGCGTTTTGCCTCCATCGATACGCGGCCGCCGCAGCCCGGACTCACCTGACGTTGCGTGCGGCCGAAGTGCAGGACGTGCCACGAAAGAATTGTGCACGACGAGAAAGGCAACCTGATTAAAAGGGTTAGTCGCACTCATGGGCTGCTCTGTTCACTGCTTCTTTCGCGGCACAGTTTAGGCGTGCCACCCACTGTGAGCTTTCTTCTGGTTCCATTCGTTACTTAGGACGCAGCCTCAGGGGTGGCTCAGTGGTGATGGCGCTCGGCTGCCGACGCGAAAGGCGCAAGTTCGATCCCGCCCACGGCGGTCGAATTTCGATGGAGGTGAAATGCTATAGGCCAGTGCAATGTGCGATGCCAGTGCACGTTAAAGAACCTCAGGGCGTCAAAATAATCCAGAGGCCTCCAATACGACGTCCTTCATAGCCTGAATAGCCTGAAACCGTTTTTCCTTACAACTAGCAATAAGCAGACTCGCTACTTCAGGCAGAAGGATGCAGCTCTGCATGCGGATGAGGGCTGCTGGTTTCACGATCCGTAATATGACTAAACGTTGCAGTGGGGTCTCCTCAATGTTGCTTCCTTCAGTCGCAGGGCTGCGTGTTATGGCGGTGCTATTGGCTTGTGAAACTTCATTTTCCAGGAGGAGCGCTGACGTTTTGCTGCCAGTCCCGCAGTAGCCATGTGAATTAAGCTCGTCTCAGTCGCATGGAGGAACAACATCGCTTAGAAGCTCGGGCAAAGGACGCCGTGCGTAGACTAGCAGCCGCAGCTCGCAAGCGCGGCAAGGGCTGTCGCATCCGCGCGTGCGTTCGCGGCCGGAGCAACGAGCAGATATCAAGCGTCAGCCGCCTGCAACACCCGAGGTTTGGCGTCGCGAGCTCCAAGCTGCCCGTGAAAAATGTCATGATCCTTAGCTACGGTCGGGCCGAGTGCACATCACTCATTAAAGGGACACTGGTGATAACACTGTGAAATTACGGTTCTCGGTGATAATTGATTCTGCGACTCATTCTGGGCATGTTAACTTTTCTGCGGCAGCACAAATTACAGCGGAGAAAATTGAATTTAAGTATTTTACCTCGTTTTATACAAGTGACGTGCACATCGGAAAGGGCTGGTTGGTCCGGCATTGAAGCGAATGGCTGTGTAGCATAGACTCTGGGATACGGCCAGAATATAAGATATCGACGCACCACACTTGCGATACTGGCCGGTGATGGCGCCAACTGTGTTTGGTTTACGAAAAGCTCCGTTTTCGATGGTAGTGGCTCCTTTGTCGTTGCAATGACGCAGCTTGTCGATGCAGGCCAACTTCCCTTTGTCCTCAATCAGTGTCTCTTTACAAACTTCAGGACCCACATGTTGATCTGGCTGCCGTAGTAGGAAAGCGCGCCAGACGAACTTGCTAAATCTTTAATAAGAAAAATCTAAGGCGCAAAATAATTTGAAAAATCACGAAGTACAAGCTGCTAGCGGCCATCATTCGTGTTTCTACGAATGTGTAATTGTAAAGTAATTTTTTCTTCTACGCAGACTCCGATATAAGAAGAAAGGCTGCAAGTGAAATAAATTGCATGACCCACTTATTGAATTTTCTTTTTCATGAACTGCACCTCAGTGAGAAGTACGTTTATTGTAACAGAGAAAATACCGTCGGCAAACACAATTCTCTTGAACGGATTCTGTGTTGGAGCACGGATGCTTGAATCGTCTCTAAACTTTCTGCAGCCGCCGACCGAGGCGTGGCCCGTCGCCTATTCGAGCGCAAAAAGTCCGTTTCGCGCTCCTCGCATCTCCGTGTCGGCAGAGGCGGCCCTGCTGATGATGGCGTTCGCTTGGCCGACCTCCACAACAGCCGCGGGGCTGGCGGCGCATCGCTTTCGAAGGCGCATTCGGCCGCTCTGGTCATAGGACGGGTCTTTTTCGGGCTGTTGCTGCTGCTTGTTCGGTACGATGGCGTGAGTAAATATTCCACACACGTATGCACATTGCGTCAGCATCTAACCGGTGTCTGCGTACAGCTCATAACGTACACTTTCAAGTACTACTAGAGGGAACACACGTGTCACCACTCGCCGCCAGGGAGTGTGGCGAAATTCCTTCGCGTTGGTTTGGGTGCCTCAGTGGCGCCAAGTAGATGAGTGTGACACCATTTAGAGAACACAGCTAGATGTCAAACCCATCAGCGTACTTACATCCGGGGCTGGCCAAGCTTCGAGGATGAAAAGTGCCGTCATATGTTTGGGTACTTCGTATTTCACACTTCCGAGGGCGGGACATGAGATATGCTACGTGTGATATTTTGCCTCATTTCATAGTAAAAGGTTAACCTTCACTTTGCGTTTTCAAAGGTTGTAAACAGCTGTTTCCTGGTGGACTTTGCATGCATTCATGGATGGCGAGCGCAGCTGTTAGAAGTGTACTGCGCCAGTGGCTCGTTTGCCTCTTCCACCAGGACGGGAGCTGCCATCCTCGTGGGGAGTCGAGAGGCGGCAGATGAATGTCAGCGCGTCGCGCGCTGTACGCTGTCCAGGGGGCCAAAGGGGTAGTGGGACCGCCCACGCCCTCGTCAGGGTCGCAAAGGGCCGACGACTTTTTCCGCTGGGGAAGGATGAGCTCTCGCGGGAGAGGGGGGGGCGTCATTAAGGCCGGCGACTGAATGCCCTGCCCCCCAATGCGGTGATGCCTAGATAGCGGTGGTGCCCTTCCAGACAATAGGTATCGAGTTTTCCTAGCAGCGAAGAGCACACTTCGGTGGCTTTGCGTACCTCGATATTCCTCCCTTAGGACTGTCGTAGGTGTTGTCCTCTAATAAAAACAGTGCGGCCGTTCAGAACATACGCCTCAAGAAAGGCTAATGTAATTACGGAAAGGGTACTAAAGTGAATGTTTATTTTCATAACTTTAGGAATAATGGCTGCATAAGGCAAAATTTTGTCATTTTGCACCCCTTCGGAGCTAAATAGGCAATGACGCCGTCGGCAAAATCGATGACTGTTTTTTCTTTAGCGTTCGATATCGGAAGGCTCTTTTGCACATACCCGATTAACCAGCTGCGCAAGATGTTAAGCCAAGACAACCCGACGAGCGCAAGACAGATTAACGGTTCCTCTTTGAGGAAATATGCAATAAAACTTGCAAATCGCTTTCTTACTGTTCGACTAGAGATGCTTTAATGAGCTTAGGAGGGCGTGCAATACACAGATGGCTGCATTTAATACTATTTAATCGAGAAGGAAACGAGTTCAATGGCGCGAAAAAGTTCAGTGGGTTTGTGTGTACACAACCTGGAATCAATTCTCTGCAAGTAAACGGACGATGTATCAAATTATCATTAAAGTCAATTATAACTGACGTACGCCAAAAAAAAAATCGTGATAGCAGCGCGTGCTGCAGGAGTGCTGTGTACCGAACTCTTGTAACTGTCATTGAGTGCCCCTCAATTTCAGTCTGCGTTGGAAACGCAGTATATAACTGCGGCGGTTTTATCGGCACCTGCACGAAGTACTCACGTTGCGTAGTCATTTCTACAATGTGATTTTGAGCTTAGTGTACTGGATTCTATTCGTACTGTAGGCATTCTAGACAGCGAGGATCAGAGTCATCTCTCAAGCCTTACTTACTGATTTCTTCCAGACAGCCTGCGCGAGGACCAGCGGCCGTCTTCTCGGTGCTCTCGACAAGTGCCGGGGTCAAGCAATGGCGGGGCCTGTCTGACTACATTGTTTTCCATTGAAAGTATTCAGAAATAGATAATTGGTTGACGCGCAAACGGGCTCGCTTACTTAAACGAGATCGACACAAATAGTCCGGCTTTGGACGTTTTAACAGAAGCTTCCCAGCATGCTCATTTTCTCTCAAAATCAACACTTTCCCAGAAATTGGCACCAAGCACAGACGTCATCTCTTCAAGGCCACGCCCTGCGCGTACGCAGCATGCCGGTGAGCATGTGGGAGCCCATAAACCTGCCCGAATGTCGTTGATGGTCTGCCCGTCGGGTCACAGACACTTAACACATAGAGAAACATACTTACGTAAAGAGCGGACACTCCCGTAGGGCCCTGCGGCCGAGCTACTACACTGCCGCCAGCGCCCCGGGCGGGTGGTCAGACCGCTAATTTCGTCCTCAGAGATTTTGGGCGTGCGCTTCAGCTTTGTTTTTGTTTCGATAGCAATTCTTTCGATTCTGATTTACCTTTGGCTATTAAAATATTCAACTACATCGTCTAAGTGGAGCACAAGCTTGCTTTAATATGTCATTTCTAAGCATGCCATACATATAGACGTAATAAACGCTCGAATCGTAGAACTTTATTGGAAATACCACCAAGCTTCCCGGAGAACCTACGCAAGCTGAATTAGTTCATGCGGGTTGGAATAATGCAGCCAGAGCTGTTTGTACTTTATTTTTATTCCCCGTTATTGAGCCGCCTCTTTCAGTTGCAGACATAGAACGGGAGTGGCTTCAAATAGGGTTTATTTTTTCTTGCTTACAATATGAACTGTACAGGAAAAAAATGACTCGGTCACACACATTTTATAAAATACATCATTATACAAAGAGCAACAAGAAATGTTATGGTAAAGCCGGTGGCACCATGTCACGAACAAAAAAATATTGCACATACGCTCGGCGGGTTTGCCATCTAAAACATCACCTGTGCGAACAACACACCAGGAGTTGTGAACAACTAGATACAAGGAAGGGGTTAAAAAGGCACGTATATAATAGCATGCTCGAATCTTGCACATCAGCAGCCTTGAGCGATAGGTTCATAGGCTGTTCAGAAATACAAGCACAGCATATTCAATGCATCATAGTAACGCAATAGTAAGCTTGCACTCTTCGTAAAAGGCGATTATTGCGATTTTTTGGTGAAGGCGTAGACACAACGCAAAAAAAAATCCACTTTGAGCGAGCAGACAATCCCAGTATCCTGTAGGCTGAACAGTAGGAATAGCCGTCTTCTTCAGCGAAGTCATCCCGAAGTCCATGAAGTCATCTGCGGTGAAATGGTCCTCGCAGATGAGGTACGTGGCGTATACAGCTGGGTCGAGGACTATTCTAACAGGTCACCCCCCTTGGCATACTCGATCCAAGCCTTCGACCTGAAATAATTATGACGCAGTATAACCTGTGATTATTCGCTTCACTGGCTGACTAAAAAAAACATGCGCATAGTAGCCAGTTCTAACAAGAGATTGGCAGCACTGTTTTATATTTTCATTAAAGTACACAGATAAGGCGTCAATCACCTGCTGTCACGAGGAATGCGGAAGAACTTCGTCCCCGGCTTCGTTTGTCTTCGCCCGTTGTTGCCACATCATGAAACGTAGCAGTAACTCCTGTAATTTAATCCTCTCCGTGACATATTAGTGTGGGCTTGTGTACAGACTATAAAGATTGCTGCAGTCATCAAACGGCAAAGGGAAACATATCGCAGCAAAAAAAGATAGAAAAGAAAAATAAACTCGCTGATGACAGTTATTCATAATATGTTTGCAGACAAGCGTGTTAACATATCGTTCATGAAACATTCTGCCTAACTCGCTTCAATCCCTTGCGGAAGCGAGCTGACGTAAACTGATTTTTTGTCTATAAAGTAGTGACTGTTGACAATGGTCCTTTCTATGGTTTTCTTCCAGACCGCACCTATGTGCGGTACGGACCAGTGATAAGCTTTCATTTTGCAGTGGTCGCACACTGTGGTAAAGATTGCGTAGATCGAAGTATCCCCAACGATTTTCTTATACCCCTTTACATGGGCACTTTCGGTTGTAGTCGAGCCCTCGACCGGGATCCGACTTTCAATCGCGATGGAAAATGATCGCTGATATAGTGGTCCAAGGATCGTGAGTAAGAACAGCCCTAGTACAACAGGTGACACTAAGTAGGACCGAAACACCCAACACAATTTGCCAAGTTGGCAGAAAAAAATTCTTGTATATTACTTATTCCAGAAAAAATATTTTACTTTGATATTATCGCTAAAAAAAACGTACCTATCAATGCCGATCACCTGAAATTCTTTGAAACACATCATGTCAGCAGTATTGACACAGATATGAGAAATTATGCCTGAATAAAACGTATTACCATTTGTTGTACTGCATTCTAAAACAACCTTTCTTGTTTATATTTTGGGCTTCTCTCTTTTGCTGTTCGTTTTCTAGCACTATATGACACCTAAAAAGCACATAGTAGGTTTCGAACGCAATCGGGCAGCTCGATTTCGATGGCAGTCAACTACTACTGATCGCGGCTCAAACGCAATCGG